>NW_027332432.1:529749-532249 GCF_000442705.2 Elaeis guineensis
CGGAACGAACAGAGATAGAATCAGATCGATTCCCGAAATGCCCTTTTTGGATCTTCCTCAATGTCCCGGCTATTCACGGAACGTGGAAGAGATGAATAATCATCTGCTTCCGGAAGAAATCGAAGAATTTCTTGGGAATCCTACAAGATCAATTCGTTCTTTTTTCTCTGACAGATGGTCAGAACTTCATCTGGGTTCGAATCCTACTGAGAGGTCCACTAGAGATCAGAATTTTTGAAGAAAAAACAAGATGTTTCTTTTGTCCTTCCAGGCGATCGGAAAATAAAGAAATGGTTGATATATTCAAGATAATTACGTATTTACAAAATACCGCCTCAATTCATCTATTTCATCAATCCGGATGTGATATGGTTCCGAAGGATGAACCGGATATGGACAGTTCCAATAAGATTCATTCTTGAAAAAATCCATTTTTGATTTATTTCATCTATCCATGCCGGAACAAAGGGGGATACACGTTACACCACGATTTTGAATCAGAAGAGAGATTTCAAGAAATGGAGATCTATTCACTCTATCAATAACCGAGCCGGATCTGGTGTATCATAGGGGATTTGCCTTTCTATTGATTCCTACGGGTTGGATCAAAAAAATTCTTGAATGAGGTATTCACTCCCAGAGATGATCGAAAAGAATCTTTATTGGTTCTACCTCCTCTTTTTATGAAGAGAATGATCTTTTTATCGAAGGATCAGAAAAAATCGGTCCGGATCTACTGCGGGAATGATTTGGAAGATCCAACTAAAAACGCGGTATTTGCTAGCAACAACATAATGGAGGCAGTCATCATATAGATTGATCCGAAATCTGATTCAAATCCAATATAGCACTATGGGTACATAGAATGTATCGAATCGATTCTTTTTAATGATAATCCGATCGCAACTTGAATATGGAATTCAAGGGATCGAATAGGAAATGATACTCTGAATCATAAATTAATGAAATATACGATCAACAACATTTATCGAATTTGAAAAAGAGTCAGAAGAAATGGTTTGATCCTCTTATTCTCGAACCGAGAGATCCATGAATCGGGATCCTGATGCATATAGATAAATGTTCCAATGGGAGCAAGAATTCCAGGAAATTTGGAACATTTCGTTCTGAACAGAAGAACCGTTTTCAAGTAGTGTTCAATCGATTACGTATTAATAATATTCGATTGATTGGTCCGAGGCTATCGACAACAAGATTTGTCCAAGTCACTTCTCTTTTTGTCCAAGTCACTTCCCTTTGTCCATCACTTCCCTTTTCTTTGTGATATCGGGATATCCCCATTCATAGGTCCGAGATCCCATCTATGATTGAAGGTCCGAATGATCAACTCTGCATCGTTGTTAGAATCAATGGTGTTCAATCGTTCATTTGAATAAATTGAACCCTTTTTATTTTTATTGGATGATCATGATACTTCCAAGACCGAAATTCTTGATAATGGAGGACAATATTACCATTTTTGTTCAAAAGATACCAAGTGGATGATTGACTCATTCCATACTAGAAATATCGCAGGAATCCTTTGATACACGGATTCCTTTTCTCATGATATCCCGGATCGAGACATGGCTGAATCCCGTAAACCATTCATAGAAGTTCATTGATATCTTCTTTTTATAAACATCGACTTCGATTCCTGATGATCCACATCACTTCTGGTTCTATTGTACAAAGATTCCCTTTTTATGTGGAAAAGACCCGTATCAATATTATGATCTTACTATGGACAATCTAATATCTTGTTCATTCGCACAAAATTTTCTTTGTGCGTCGGTAAAAAAACATATTTTTTGGAGAGGGAGACTATTCACCAATCGAGTCACGGGTATCTGACATATTCATACCTAAGGATTTTCCACAAAGTGGTACGAAACGTATAACTTGTACAAATCTTTCCATTTTCGATCCGATCCATTCGTTCGTAGAGCTATTTACTCGATCGCAGACATTTCTGCAACACCTCTAACAGAGGAACAATAGTCAATTTTGAAAGAACTTATTGTCAGCCTCTTTCAGATATGAATCTATCTGATTCAGAAGGGAAGAACTTGTATCAGTATCTCAGTTTCAATTCAAACATGGGTTTGATTCACACTCCATGTTCTGAGAAATATTTACCATCCGGAAAGAGGAAAAACGGAGTCTTTGTCTAAAGAAATGCGTTGAGAAAGGCAGATGTATAGAATCTTTCAACGAGATAGTGCTTTTTCAAATCTCTCAAATGGAATCTGTTCCAAACATATATGCCATGGTCCTTACTTCGACAGGGTGCAAATATCTAAATTTTACCCTTTTAGATACTTTTCAGACCCATCGCCGATACTAAGTAGCAGTCAAAAATTTGTATCCATTTTTCATGATATTATGCATGGATCAGCATGGCCAATTCCTCAGAAGATTCTTCCACGATGGACTCTGATAAGTGAGATTTCGAGTAAGTGTTTACAGAATCTTCTTCTGTCCGAAGAAATGATTCATC
>NW_027332432.1:549749-569749 GCF_000442705.2 Elaeis guineensis
ACCCGAATGGCTGAGGAGAGGAAAGGTTCCTTTTGAGGTACTCCCGGAACAGATCCAGTGGAGACGGGGTGGGCCTGTACTCAGAGATTAGAGCACGTGGCTACGAACCACGTGTCGGGGTTCGAATCCCTCCTCGCCCACAACCTTCCAAAAAGGAAGGCCTTTCCTTACCTCTGGAGTAGGAAAATCATGATCGGGATAGCGGACGCAAAGCTATTGAACTTGGTATGGTCTTTGTCGAAATGGAATGGCCTTACTTTTCTTTTATTATCGTGAATGATTCGATCATTACATATAATAACCAAGTCTGGAATCAGCATATTTGTGTTTACTCCCCGTAACTCTTCCTCAGCCAGGCTTGGGCAGAATAGCAGAGCAAGTACAAATATTAGTAGCATAGCAAAAATGCGTTCCTCGTCATTAATATGTTTGCTCGCGGTAATTGTGGCCTATCGGGAGAATCGATGACTGCATCAAAGATGCACTGCTAGTACATCATCTGATCTGAGAATTCTTAATGGCTATTTACAAGGATTATCCCGGATCTACGCCGAGGTATTGACGGCGATTCTCAAATATCGTAGAACAGCAGAATGTGATACGATGAGATAGAATGCAATAGAAACAAAGACAGGAACGGGTTACCTACTCCTAACGGTCAAAGCGAGCCCTTTAATTCAATTCTTCATTCTTAATTAAGAATTAATCAAATCTCCCCAAGTAGGATTCGAACCTACGACCAGTCAGTTAACAGCCAACCGCTCTACCACTGAGCTACTGAGAACAACGGAGATTCGACCTCATAGAGTTCAACTCCCGTTCTCAACCCATGAACAATATGGTCCGAAGCTTCCTTCGTAACTCCCGAACTTCTTCTAGTGGCTCCGTTCCATGCCTCATTTCATAGGAACCTCAAAGTGGCTCTATTTCATATATTCCATCTATATCCCAATTCCATTCATTTAATATCCCTTGGTGTGTCATTGACATAAGAGATGTCATTATGGTCTATCTTTCTATATATGAAAGTTAAGAAATCATCATATAATAATCGAGAAATTGCAATAGAAAAGAAAAAGGGAGTTTGTATGATTTGAAATCTTTCTACTAGTAATCTATATCCTTATGCATGAAATAATAAATTCGGTCGTTGTGGCGACTCTATTATGGATTCTGACCACATTCTCCATAGGGCCCTCTTCTCTCTCCTTCTCCGACTCGGTTATGGAAAAGGAACCGAGAAGAGGTATCAGCAACAACTGTTTTATTACGGACAGCTCATGATGTCATATCGATCTATATGCGCCTCTGCATCTAGCATTGGGTAGACCTCATACAATAACTGTCCTAGTTCTACCGTATCTTTGTTTCATTTCTTCTGGAACAATCACAAAAACTTTTTTATTATGGATCTACTACCAGAAATTCAATGCGTAATCTCAGCATTCAATGTGTATTCCTGAATAATCTAATTTTCAATTATTCAACCATTTCATTTACCAAGTCAACGTTAGCCAATTAGTCAACATTTATATGTTTCGATGCAACAACAAGATTTATTGTAACAAGTAGTTTTTGGTTGGTTAATTGTCACATTTTATTCATGAAATGGTTGGATTGGTATTATTCTGGATACGCAAAATCATTCTATTCGATCTAATAAGTACCTTGTTCAGAATGAAAATTCTATGGCTCAATCTTAGTATTCTCTATTTATCACCTGTGCTACTATTTAGGCAGAATGCCGTCGCCTATTGTCACTAAGAAACTGAAAAAACCTCAGAAATGGAAGAAAGGGAAAGTGAGGAAGAAAGCGATGTAGAAACAACTTCCGAAACGAAGAGACTAAACAGGAACAAGAGGATCCGCCGAAGAAGACCCTTCCCTTTTCGGAAAACAGGAAGATCCGAAAAAATAGATGAACGGAGAATCCGATGAATGGAAGGAAAAACAAAGGAATCCACTTTCACTTTAAAGAACATACTATAAAGATAACCCAGTTACGAAATTCTTATCTTGATACCTATCAAGATAATTGGAATTGGAAACTTAAAAGAGAAAAATGAAAAGACTTATTTCTGGTTGAAAAACCTCTTTGACTTTCTTTCATTATAAACGATGGAATGTCCATTGCATATATAAAAAATGATCAGTTTGAAAATGCTTACGAAATGAAATTCACAATATTTTTTTATACATGTCCAATAATGGAAACAAAAAATATCTTTTACATATCCACCTAGTTATCGACTTTTCGGAAATATAGAACGTCTTTGTACACGACAAAAAATTATCCCATGGAACCTGTATAATTATTGGGTTATACCAATGAACAAAAAAATAATAAAAATATTGATACATAAAAAAAATATAAGAATAAATAAGATGAGATTCGCCCCCCCCCATATATCTGATCCCTTCACCTATAAGGAACTTGTAAGACCAACTCCGTTTGTAATCCATCAATATATGTCTATCAAAAAACTGAGTTAGCTCGTTATTCCTCTTATACCCATGCTAAAACTCTAGTATAAAAATATCTATTAACCACGATTATATGACCAATTGTATATAATATTTTTTATTTGTCCAAGATAATTCTCTTAGGCTCCCTTTTACAATGAATTGATAAGTCCAAATTCTGGAAAAATGAATAAACAGACCATATATAATATATGCTATGAATAATCCAAAAAAGGCTATACTTACTGAAAAAATGGAATTTGTAAAAAATTCATACCAATTCACAGAATAATTCGAGTTTGGATGGAAAAGATTTGGGATGGGTAACCATTTCGATAATATATCAGAATCCATTACTCCTTGATCAAAAGAAATTCCTATTGATCCAACGAACAAAGTAAATAGTACCAATACAAGCAGAGAAATAGCATGTATTGTCTGATTCGTGAGGATACATGGAAGTATATTTATTTCCAAAGTAAGTACTAAAGTATCGTATCTTATCATTATCAAAAATTTGATATTATCTTTGAAAAAAATGGACCTTACTATCATTGTTGATAAAAGTAAATTTTTATTGACTGTTTTGGTGCTTCTTTCCCCATAGAATATTGAATAGAACAGTACTTTTAGTGCTACTGTATTTGAAAATAAATGCGCAAATACCCATCAAAGGTAAGTAAATATACCCGAAACATATAAAATGCGGTTAATCCTATTGTGAAATAAGTATTATTGCAAAAATTGGTGAATATAACCAACTATCATTAAGAATTTCATCTTGGACCAAAAACAAGCAAGAGGTGGAATACCACAAAGAGAAAGTGTACCTAATAAAAAAGCAGTTCTTGTAATTGGAACATATCTTGTTAAACCACCCATAAGAACCATATTCTGACTTTTTTCTGGTGAATATCCAACAATAGTTCCATTGAATGAATAATAATCCAGATCCAAAAACAATAAAGCTTTAGAATAGGCATGAGTGATCAAATGGAATAAAGCGCTCGATAAGAACCTATACTAGAGCTAACATAATATAACCTAATTGAGACATTGTAGAATAAGCTAAACTTCTTTTAATGTCTCTTTGAGCAAGAGAAAAAGTAGCTCCTAATAGTACTGTTATTACACCTATTAAAGAAATGAAATTCATTATATAAGGTATGTCTATGAAAAGAGGAATAAGCCGAGCTACAAGAAAAATTCCTGCTGCTACCATAGTAGCCGTGTATAAGGCCGAGATAGGAGTAGGTCCTTCCATGGCATCAGTAACCATACGTGGAGGGGAATTGTGCAGATTTAGAAACTGCACCGACAAATAATAAAGAGGCGCACAAAGTAGCAAATAAGGAGCTGACCCCATTATTATGGATCAAGTTATTAGCTATTTCGAACAAATCCCGAAATTCCAAACTACCTGTTATCCAATAAAGACCTAAGATTCCTAATAATAAACCAAAATCTCCTACACGATTAGTTACAAAAGCTTTTTGACAAGCACTTGCGCAATCGGTCGTGTGAACCAAAACCCTATTAATAAATAGGAACACATTCCCACTAGTTCCCAAAAATATGAATTTGTATCAAATTAGAACTGGTAACTAATCCCAACATGGAATATTGGAAAAACTCATATAAGCAAAAAATCTCAAATATCCTTGGTCGTGAGACATATAATTGTCACTATAAATAGAATCACGACTCCAACAGTAGTAATTAGTATTGACATAATAGAAGTAAGTGGATCGATCAAATATCCAAACTCTAAGGAAAAATCAATATCTATGGTCCAAGACCATAGATATTGATAAATAAAACTTCCATTTATTTGTTAATAGACAGATTGGCCGAAAATCCCATAGCTACACTTAACAAAAAATACTAGGAAAGCCCATATACGACGAATATTTTTTGTTGCTGTCGGAATAAGTATAAGTCCAAATCCTATTGACATAGTAACTGTAAGTGGAAGAAAAGGTATTATCCATGCATATTGATATGTATGTTCCATAAGAAAACAAACAAATTGAGATTTTTTTTATATTTATAATTAATAATTGTTTCCGATCACCAATTCTTATCTCTTTCGAAAAGGATAAACAATAATAATGAAAAAAAAATATAATATATATATATATATATATATTATTTGTTATTTTATGTTAAATGTTAAATTATGTTAAATGTTGAAAGTTAAAAAAAAACTATTATTCACAGAATAAAGTATAGATAATGATTAAAAAAAAGGATCTATTCCGAACAATACATGTCTTTCACATACAACGATAATAAAAATGAGTAACCCTTTTTGAATGGCAGTTCCAAAAAAATGTATTTCTATGTCAAAAAAACATATTCGTAGGAATATTTGGAAGAAAAAAGGATATTTAACTGCAGCAAAAGCTTTTTCTTTAGCGAAATCGGTTTCTACCGGACATTCAAAAAGTTTTTTTGTGCGACAAACAAATAATAAGTCTTGGGATAATCGGAATTGACATAGCCCGAAGAACTGAAAATTTTTTAAGATGAACGATTCACATTAATTAATGTATTGAACTACTCAATATTAGTTATAACTAGCTGCGGTATGTAGAATAAGAGTTTTCTGTATATTGGTTCTTATTCTTATTAAGTTAAGAATAGTATTTTTCCCTATCCATTAACTATTCACAATAGAAATCTTAATCCTATTTTTCTATTGTGAATAGTACAATTGCCATAGAAATTTAAACTCTTTTTTTTATATGCCTAGCCTAAAACTTAATTGGTTTGGTAAATGTTACCTTATTTATATACATATACACATGAAGAGTATTAATACTTAATGATACTAAAGTATCGGAATCGTTAGAAAAATTCCAAATGGATTTAGTGATGAAATTGTAATACATATGAGATCTTAGTATTTGATTTTTTTTTCAATAAAAAATCAATGTTTTCATTTTGAATCCGATTTCATCGGATTCAAAATGAAAAACAAATCATCAAAAAAAATAGAAAGAAAAGGACAATTCTTAATTCTATACCTCGACTGAGAACAAAACTATCGAAATTTCAACTGTATCGGGGAACTTAGTTTATAGTACGTGAAAGTTGATTGTTAAAACTGAACCTAGGACGATACTAACTAAGATTATTTTATTGAATGAAGATTCAAATATGAATTTAAACGAGTTTTTTTTCATCGATTCTAATGTTTCTAGACTATATTGAATCCTTGATTCTTGACGATTCAACATGAATTGGATATTATTATTTCAAGTAAGCGCCATGGTGAAATCGGTAGACACGCTGCTCTTAGAAGCAGTGCTAGAGCATCTCGGTTCGAGTCCGAGTGGCGGCATCCTTAAAAGAGGCGCAATGTATCCTATAATGTATTTAATTCCCGATTTCAATCCTGTAATGTAATAGGAGGCACTTTTTCTATGATATTTGTAGCTTTAGAGCATATATTAACTCATATCTCTTTTTCGATCATTTCAATTGTAATTACGATTCATTTCATGAACTTATTAGTCTACGAAATCGTAGGATTACGTGATTCATCGGAAAAAGGGATGATAGTCACCTTTTTCTCTATAACAGGATTATTAATTTCTCGTTGGATTTCTTCGGGACATTTTCCGTTAAGTAATTTATACGATCATTAATCTTCCTTTCATGTAGTTTATTTATTATTCATATAATTTCCAAGAAATCGAACCATAAAAATAATTTAAGCATAATAACTACCCCAAGTACTATTTTTACTCAAGGTTTCGCTACGTCGGGTCTTTCAACTGAAATGCATCAATCCGCAATATTAGTACCTGCTCTACAATCTCAGTGGTTAATGATGCACGTAAGTATGATGTTATTGAGCTATGCAGCTCTTTTATGCGGATCGTTATTATCAATTGCTCTTCTATCATTACATTTCGAAACAACATACATTTTTTTTGTAAAAGAAAAAATTTCTTAATTAGACCATTTTTCTTTGGTGAGATTAAATACTTGAATGAAAAAAGAAGAAGGGTTTTTAAAATTAAAACCCTTCTCTTTTTCATTTCGAAATTATTACAAATATCAATTGACTCAGCATTTGGATTATTGGAGTTATCGTATGATTAGTTTAGGGTTTACTTTTTAACCATAGGCATTCTATGTGGAGCAGTATGGGCCAATGAAGCATGGGGATCTATTGGAGTTGGGATCCGAAGGAAACTTGGGCATTTATTACTTGGACCGTATTCGCGATTTATTTACATACTAGAACAAATCAAAGTTTACAAGGTACGAATTCGGCACTTATAGCTTCTATAGGATTTTTTATAATTTGGATATGCTATTTTGGGGTCAATCTATTAGGAATAGGTTTACATAGTTATGGTTCATTCACATTAACTCTAATTGAATAAGCTACATGAAAATACATAAGAATATCGTCCCATATATAACGAAAGTTTGCTTGTTCGAGTTTTTGTTTTGACAGGTTGTCAAAACAAAAACTCGAAATGCATCTCATTACAATTCTAATTCACTTTATTTTTTTGCATTGTACAGCGAACGATTTTAAAAATTTTTAAATTAAAGATTATAAGACTTTTTGTCTCATTAATGAAACACTATCTATAAAAGTAATTAGATAGGATAGCTTGTACCCTGTCAACTGATAACGAGAGAACGAAATCAGGATAATACCAATCCTATTATGGGGTAGAAAGATACAATTGAAACAAATAGTTCTCGTGGTCCAGATCAAAAAATTAGAGTGTGGAACATTGAATAGTTTGTATCCATAGAACATCTGACGTGACATAGATAATAAATAAATAGGAGTTAATATCACTCCAATTGCCATTACAAAAGTAATTAGTATTTTTGGTATTAAAAGATATTTTGGACTAGTAATTATTCCAAAAAATACTACTGATTCCGCAACAAAACCATCATTCCTGGCAATGCAAGAAGCCATCGAGAAACTACTGAACATGGTAAATATTTTTGGCATTGGGATGGATATCCCTCCCATTTCGTCGAGATAAACAAGACGTATTCTATCACAACTCGTTCCCGCCAAGAAAAAAAGTGCAGCACCAATAAATCCATGAGAGAGTATTTGTAAAATGGCTCCATTGAGTCCCATGTCGGTTATAGAACCAATTCCTATAATTGTAAAACCCATGTGAATACAGAGGAATAGGCTATTCTCTTTTTAAAATTGCGTTGACCGAGAGAAATTAAAGCTGCATAGATTATTTGCATCGTTCCAACTATTACCAACCAGGGAGAAAATATAGAATGAGCGTGGGGTAATAATTCCATATTGATCCGAATCAATCCGTATGCTCCCATTTTTAATAAGATTCCAGCTAGAAGCATACATGTACTGTAATGTGCTTCTCCATGGGTATTTGGTAACCATGTATGCAGGGGTATAATCGGCGATTTGACAGCATAAGCAATAAAGAAACCAAAATATAATATTATTTCCAATGCCACAGGATATGATTGATTAGCTAATCTTTCAAAATCTAATGTTGGTTCATTGGAACCATATAAACCCATACCTAGAACTCCTATTAAGAGAAAAATAGAACCCCCTGCCGTGTACAAATAAACTTTGTAGCCGAGTAGAGACGTTTTTTTCCTCCCACATGGATAAAAGTAAGTAAACAGGAATTAATTCTAACTCCCACATGATGAAAAAAGTAAAAGGTCTCGAGAAGAAAATGATCCTATTTGACCGCTGTACATTGCTAACATCAGGAAATAGAACAATTGCGAATTTCGCGTAACTGGCCAAGCTGCTAAAGTAGCTAAAGTAGTGATAAATCCTGTCAGTAAAATGGGTCCTATGGAAAGTCCATCGATTCCCAGTCTCCAGTGAAAATCAAAAATATCTATCCATTTATAATCTTCTTCCAATTGGATTAATGGATCGTCCAATTGGAAATGATAACAGAATGCATAGGTTGTTAGAAGGAGTTCTAATAAGCATATACAAATAGTATACCATCTAAACATCTTATTTCCTTTATGAGGAAAAAAGAAAATTGAAGAACCCGCGAATATCGGCAAAACTACAAGTATTGTTAACCAAGGAAAATAACTCGTGATAAAGACAAGATATGTTTTGACCAGAAAAACCCGTGCTCGAAATAATAAATTTTATCGAGCACGGGTTTTTGTCGGTAAGAGGAATCAAATGATTCAAGTGGAGTTTTTTGTAACGTATCAATAAGATAGACCCATGCTGCGAGTTGTTTCATCACATAAATAAACACGGACACTCAAAAAATCTGTTGGGCAGGCGGATTCACATCTCTTACAACCTACACAGTCTTCGGTTCTTGGTGCGGAAGCAATTTGCTTAGCTTTACATCCGTCCCAAGGTATCATTTCCAATACATCTGTGGGGCAGGCTCGTACACATTGAGTACACCCTATACATGTATCATAAATTTTTACTGAATGTGACATTGGATCTATAAATTCCAGTTTTGAGCATAAAAAATTTTCGATCTGGTAAAATTAGTAGTAAATGAATCATACATTTATATTGTAGACACCAGACGAAGCGGTGGTTTATCAAAATTTTAAGAATCAATATATTTCTAAACCTGTTCATGAGAAAAGTCCAAGAGACTTTGATTTCTCTTTCAACAACCATGATCATGCGAGTTGCACATGTGAATTCAAATTGACCAACAAATTGGTCAATATTTCAATATTAATTCAAAGTATTTATTCAATATGAAAATATTTATTATTCAATAGTAAATTAATTCAATACTAAAAATATATATATATTTTATATTTATATTTTATTTATATTTATATTTTATATATTTATAATAATATAATAATAAAAATCAAAATAATAAAATTATAATAATAATAAATAAGTATATTAATTATTATATAAGTATATTAATTATTATTTAATTATTATATTATATAATAATTAAATAATTATAATAAATAATATGATAATTATAATAAAATATATAAAAAATTAATAATAACATATTAATTTAATAAAAACGTATTAATTCTAATAAATTAGATTAGAATAAATTGATATTATATTAATAATATTATATTAAAAATATCAATTTATAAATAAATTGATATTTTTAATATAATATCTAATAGATTAATATTCTATGTGATATTATGTATCTTATGATCATAACTAATTATTCAACAAATTCGATTGATTGATACGAGTTGATTTTCTGTTACGATGGATTGATGAAACAATAGCTAGCCCAATAGCCGCTTCAGCAGCCGCAACAGCTATAACAAAGATTGAGAAAATGTCGCCTTTTAATTGGCGACTATCAAATATATCAGAAAATGTTACGAGATTGATATTAACCGAATTGAGTATAAGCTCAAGACACATAAGTGCTCTAACCATCTTTCGACTTGTGATCAATCCATAGATACCGATAGAGAATAAATAGACACTCAAAAAAAGTACATGCTCGAACATCATTGACTAACTCCTTATCAATCTCGATTCATTTTAATATGAACAACAATTCAACCGATTCGATTGATTAGAATAGAACGATTACAGAATAAAAGAAGGTATTGGCAATAGATAGGTTTAATTAAAAACCTTATAAAAACCTTAAACCTTTCCATTTATTTTATTTATTTAGAATTTATAAATCTTAGAATTTAAATCTTAGAATTTAATTCTAAGTATTTGTTATTGACGAGCCATAGTAATTGCACCTATCAAGGAAACTAAAAGAATTATGGAAATGAGTTCAAACGGAAGATAAAAATCTGTTGATAAATGAATACCAATTTGTTGAATGTTACTTATTAGGTCCTGTTCCATAATCTGGCTTGATCTTGTAGTCCAAAAAATTCCGTACCATGACGTATCTGGGATAATAGTAATTAGTGAAAAAAGAATACTTGTACAAACCAGTGAAGTGACCCCATCTCCAATGGTCCAAAATAGGAATCATTGGAATATTCTGAACCATTCATGAACATTACAGCAATATGATTAAGACATTTATAGCTCCAACATAAATAAGGAGCTGTGCGGCAGCTACAAAATAGGAATTCGATAGAATATAGAATAAGGATATACAAACAAGAACCAATCCCAACGAAAAGGCAGAAAAAATGGGATTGGTAAGTAATACTACTCCCAGACCTCCTAATATAAGAACTGATCCAAAAAATACTACAAGAATATCATGTATTGGTCCAGGTAAATCCATTATTAAATAATAAATTAATAAATAAGTCGAAATATTTCATGACCTTACTGAATGGTCCAGGAAAGGAAAAGGGGTTGCCCCATTTTTTTCTTGTATATGATACATTCCTAATTGAATTAAAACTTTTTTTTTTATATTATGTAGATATAGATAAAATTATCGAGAAAAGAGTAATGGGGATTGTATATTTCGAAATCATCACGAAAAATATATTCTCAGTTTAAATCAAAGAATAATTCTCAACAATCAATAATTATTAGTTATTATTTGTAGTTACTGACCAAACAAAATAAAAAAAGCTTGGGTCTTTTATATCAAAACAAAATTTTAGTAATTGGTATCGTTCTTGAATCAAAGGGTTTATCTTTGTCTATTTTGATTTGGTCGAATTCATAACTGTTTGAATTGTATATCTCCATTATGACATTGGTAACCGACCCAAAGCAATTTGATTATAATTCAATTCGTGACGATCAGAAGTGAAAGTTCATATTCTTCAGTCATTGATAAACAGTTTGTTGGACAATACTCGACACAATTACCACAAATATACAGACCCCAAAATCATACTATAATTAAGCAATTGTTTTTTTTTAATATCTCTTTCAAATCTCCAATCTACAACGGTAGATCTATCGGGCATACACGAACACATACTTCACAAGCAATACATTTATCAAATTCAAAGGGATTCGACCACGGAAACGCTCTGATGTGATCGATTTTTCATAAGGATATTGAATAGTTATAGGTAACGATTTGTGTGGGATAAGGTAATTACGAAACTTTGACCAATATACTTGAGCTCGTATTGTTTGTTGACTATAATTCATGAACCCAGTCACCATAGAGAACATATTGTAAATATCCAGGAATAAATTGATGTTTCTTTCTCTTGTTTGGAAAGAGGTTATGATCTGGAATATCGTTATCGTATTTTCTTATTTATAGTGAACAAGTTGGGAAGAAGTTGTCAATAATAGATTACCTAAGAATAGGTAAAGAAATTTTCATCCAAGATTTAATAGCTGGTCCATTCTTATCCTAGGCAAAGTCCACCTTGTTGTGATAGGAATTGAACAGAAACAATAAGCTTTAGCTAATGTATAAGATACCAACTGTATTCCAAAAATCCGCCATTTTATTTATTCGAAAGTTCAGGAATTATATGTACGGAATAGAAAATTCACCCACCTAAGTAGAACTGTTACAATATGAAGAAGTAATAGATTTAGGTAAAGCAATATATATAATCCGAATTTGATACCTGAATATTCGTTTGATAGACTGCTACTAATTCCTCTCTCTTCCGGTAATCAAATGGCAATCTTCACATTCGGCTAGAGAGAAATTGAAAACATAATAACCCTATAGGTTGACGCACAGATTTCACCCCAAAATCATATTTTTGACTGTGCTTCAACTATATCACTTTACTTGAACTAGTTAGATATCATGTCGATAATACATCATTGTTCCATCGCTTTTAAAAAACGTACATGAACTTCAGCTTATACGGCTCCTCTATGGCACAATAAATGTAAGACTGTTCGGTATTTTCACCTCTTTGGAGGATAGATCGAATAAAGATAGTCGGAGAGTCCAGTCCCAAATCTAGACAATGGAATTCTGTCCGCGTAGAATAAGAAAGTGTTCGAATTGATCTCATCCTTATAATGATAATTTTTCTTTGTTCGGTATAACTTATCTTTCAATAAATATTCGTTACATATATATATGCATTAGTTCATGTAATGATAAGAATTCCGTATGTATGATACGGTATAGGAAAGAAAGAATAATAAAGATCTTTTTTATTTTATAAAATTTTTTTCATTCATTCGATTATTGCATTCCATTTTTTTGTTCCTTTTCTGTCTAGAAGGTATTTAGAAATAAAGGATTAATTCGTTCTGATAGTCTTTCTTATCAGTGAATGCATACTCGAGATCGGAATCGTAGGGAGATACTTCTTGATCATTTCTACCACTAAACCTTATTATGATTCGTTTTATGCAGAAATATCTCTTTTTTGGATAACATTATCATTACTATCTTGTACCTTTGTTCCTATACTGTCCACGAATTTTTATTGATCCCGGTATTTAATACTAATGGCAGTAGTGGAAACCATCGTTGTCTTTTGCACCGCTTCAGATATGATGCTATCAGAATTCAATCTGGTAACAGTTTCGCTGCTTATGTTTACTTTAATTTCATTCTGTACTAGGAATGAGATTTTTTCTTCTTACTGCAAATTTAAGCTGTTTTGTTCACTCATATAACTATCTGGTTTAACTCATCGATGATAAAAACATATCTATTCAATACATTCACCTCTTTCTTTATTTTTTAGAAGAGGTAAAAGTTCATGTTCCAAGGAATCACACGTTGAGATATTGATACATACGAGTTATGGTATTTTGTACTAATAGATTGAGCAGTCGCTCGTAAACCCCTGAAAAAGAATATTATTATCTTGTCGATATCCTGAATAAGAGCAATGGGGCGATCTTGAAATGGTGTCCATATAAACACCTATACTGGATCACCTAAAACAGGGTCGGATTATAAAGGAATTACTAAATAACTTGTAGATTGATATGACCGCTATAGACGGTCCGACACTAACAAACGATATCTCCTCTAGATGGGAATAGGTCCCTTAAAAATATTTAGTCCATCCGCTAGAGCTTGAGATTTCCAACGGACCGCATGTATTCAGGCCCAATACGTTGTTGTATCATTGAGATATTTTCTTTTAACCACCTTACTGTCCCTATTTTGATTTCAAATTTAAGTGTAAAAATGGATACAACATCATTGAATCCATAGATTTCTTTTATGGATTCCGATGTAGAAAATGTTGATAGCTTTACTTCTGTGTCATCATTGCATTTCACGATCACTGATCAATCCCATAATGATATCTATACTCTAGTATGCAATGAATATCAGCCATTTCATTCTTTTAACTAGTGGAGAACTTGCAATTGATGAAACGGATGGTACGATTTTCCATCTCCAGGGGAAAATGCTATTATCCTATCAAATAATTCCTATTTCTCTTTTGGGCTTCTACTGTTGACGATAAGTTCTTGTTTGAAAAATCAATTGGGTGATGTTTTTTCTATAAATCTATATTCCAGATCATTCCCATTCGGATTTTTTTGTCGTCATCAAAGCGTGGACTTCTATATTCTTAGGGACTAGAATTCCTTCTAGAGCCCTGTTGAATTATTATTATTCCCCTTTACCTATTGTAGTAAACGAGTTGACTTTCTTCTTTTTGCCAGGACTTCCATCGATTCTTGTAACTTATGATCACTTACGAATCCCATTGGATTCCAGAAGCTCGTAACATTGGTCTTGTAAACCCAATTATTGCTTCCTCTCCACCAATAATGCCACTCTTTCAACTCGTTCCAAAAAAATGGATTCCGTGTAATAGTTTTGATATTCAACAACTCCTGTAAAAATAATTCAGAAATCCAAAATTTATCTATCCACCATGAGGTAGATCAGCAGCTATCCTCCGATGCGGAAATAATTATGCATTATTCGCATACCTTGCGGCTTGATGGTCATATCTTCTCTCTCTGAAAATATGAAAAATAGAGTCTGTGCACCGATATCTGCCATAAAAGGTCCAGCCTACAAATGAGAAGCTTATGGCTCAGCTCCAGCATAATTACTCTGATATAACTGGCTCTCTGAGCGGTACTTGAACATTTTCAATTGTTCTGGTGCATTTACGTTATTGCCTCTGTGAACATAGTAGCTAAAATAATCCCAACGTTTACATAAGGAGATTTGTAACATTGTTCGTTTTCTGCTATTTTTTCCCTTCCTCTGTGTAAATATCCAATATGTTCGCAATCAATAACCTTTACCATCGGAGTAACGATAGTCAGAACCATCATTGATAAGATAGTCGGAGTACATGATTGATGTCATAGATTTTTCTTGGCTGCTATATGGGTCAATATTTTTTTCCTTAATTCATTATTCCACGAATTCCTCAACGAGGTTCTCAAAATAAAAATCTAATAATACTATTAAAAAAGATTTCCAAGATTAAATTAATGAGTTTTTGGTTCGATATCCAATGATCCATTAATTTCTTTTATACAGATCTATTTTTTTTTGACTAAGTCAGGACCGTTGACTTTTCCCGAATTATTGTAGACCTCTTTGGATAAAAATCTCTTTTGTGCAATTACAAATGGGAAGTAAGTCTACGTATCTTACTGGTGAATTACTTTTCACTAAACCTTGTTTTTTCTTGTTCTTGGATACTATTAGTAATGATTTTTGATCATAAAAAATTTTCTATCTTTTTTTCTTTCATGGATTTATTTTACTTTACGAATGATCAGGAATAAAATAATAATCTTTAGCAGTTTTTTAATCTAGTAAACAAAATTTGGATTTTTTCTTTCTTTCTATTCTATCCATTGAAAATTGGATAGAATAGAGAAAGATATTTCTATTCATGGAGAGAATGATTTCTTTGTACTAAAAGATTCTGGATTTCGTCTAGATAAGAATTGGTTGATACGCCATTAATCGTGTCATGTAAGAATGTAATACAGCGTATTATTATAATTTTCGGCTTCATTACGAAATATCAAGATTAAGGAATATCAATTAAAAATTCATTCTGAATCGTGGATAATATATATCTCGACTACTGAAACGACTGCCGTTATTGTATAACCATAGCGATTATAAGTAATTTCTATTCGGTATTGGCCAAGAAACATTTGCTTATGATTTTTTTGTATTGTATAGTATAAATGCTTGTCCTCATTCAAAAATTTTCCAGAGTTTCTTATGTTGCTTTTTTCATTGCAAATACTTTTCTATCCACAAAATTCAATTACGAGATAAAAATTGAATTTCATTTCTAGAGTCTAGGAGATAGAATATTTTCAGGAACAAAGAATCATAATGACTTTTGTTCCATTCCAAGCATCTGTCGTGTTTGCAACGGATTTATCAAATTATTCTTATCAACATATCTTTTTTTTATCATTTTCTGTTAGTTTGGTGTTAATTTTATCGATCATGAAATACTAGGGTTTGATATATAATAATTTTCCATCCCCTTTTATAGATAAACGAATCGGTTGACAATCAATATTCTTTTTTTATAATTTTCTAGAGTTGGATTTTTGAATTACATTCACCCAGATTTATCTTCCTTTTTGAATCGAGATATAGCAATTTTACTTGGATTTATCGGTCAAGTAGGTGAATATACCTTGATATTATCGATCATTCTTTGATTCAAGGAGTCTTCCATCTTGATTGAAAAAGGAAATTATTTTTCGGGGAAATTGAATTTGTTTCCTTCTTTTCTTGGATTGTTTTTTTTTTTTACTTTTTTTAATGTCTGGATTCGGCGTAATTGTCTTCAACTTTTTTTTTTTTTTTTGTTTTCGTAGATCTGATCCAAGATTTTCTTGTCCTGTTGTTCGTTTTTTCCTTGGTTGGAATTTTCTAATTTAAGATATTCTTTTTGATTAGGTGATATCTGAAGATTTTTTTTATTTTGATTTTGTTGATGCTTTTATTTTGACTATATTTTTATAGAAATAATATTAAAAGAAGAAATTTGATTGGTATGATCCATGGTTTAATCCTATATGCATCAAAGAGTGGCACAAATTCTGGGAGGAACGGGGTTCTAGATTTGATATGGTACGATAAACCTTTTTTGATTCATTCCATCCATCAAAAAAAACACTTTTTGATTGGATGTTTAATTCCTTGATGAATTGTCTTAGAAAAAATATCTTTTCTAAGATAATATGGAGATTCTAATCAATATTTTCTATCAGATTTTTATGTGTAGCAATATATTTCCTTTCTAGATAATTACTAATAGGTATATCTTACCATACATAAATGATTCGGGTTTCAGTGTATTGATTGTATGGAATTTCTTGGTCTCCTTTTCTTGTAATGTTGATTCATAAATTATGAGTCCTTCTTTCCATAATTCATATATTTATGTGTAAAGATAATATCTGTAGTGTTTTTTAAATTTTCTTTTTGACTCGTCAATGAATCCACTGCCATCGCATAGTATTTTGCTTCGATGTAATGAATTAATTGGTCTTTTCTTTTTTATGTGAATCAAATTTATTGGTTTTTATTTTGAATCATAGAACGTTGGTTGATTTATATTTCGCCATTTTTGAGGTACTAATGAGACCATTTTGTCTGAGATAAATTGTATTGATAATGGCCCTTTAACCAGTTTTTCCATTCATTTTTTCCCAGACTTATAAATTTTCTTTTGCTTTGATTGGAATCAATATTCTCGTGTCATACAATAATCCTTGATTTTATCCTTAATAAAAGAATGGGTCCTGGTATATTGAAGTACAGATCTCAAGTGATACTTGTTAAGTAATTGGGTTTGTGATAATTTGTAAAATACATATGCTTGGGACAAAGAGGATAAATCATAATTATAATAATTATAATAAATATTTGAATTATTATTACTGATTTAGTATTGAAAACGATTTTTTTATAGTCGAAATAAGTTCATTGTATTTGATCTCTTTCATCAATTCCTTCTCGATTTGTTTCATCGTTGTAATCGATTTTGTGATAATTTTTTTATTGATTCAAGGAAAAGTTGTGCATTGATCCTAAAATAGTAATATACGTAGAAAGATTCTATGTATATTTTTCAATGAATGATTTCATAAAATAATTTAATTTACGTATAAATCGGATCTTTTTTCTTTTAAATATCTGCAAATATGTTTCTGTGATTCGATTTTTTATCATCACAAGTTAGAACTATTTTTTTCTTGTCTTTTCTAATTCGTTCTAGTTCTATTTGATTCCTGATTGTGACTGTCTGTCAGCAGATCCTTTATTTTTTTTTCTATGAGTGGTAATTTGCCCATTCATGGATCGAATTCGAATGGTTGATTTGCGAATATCTTATTATTTATTTTAGAATCTTTACATTTTCATTCGGTTTATATACTTTTACTTCCTCAATCCAAATAAGAAATGGGGTTTATTTTTCAAGTTCCTTCATTTTTGTTTTATAACTAGAATATTTTGATAACCCATCTTTTTTTTCTTTAAAAACTTTTAGAATTTTACTTTCTATTTTTTTTTTGGTCTTTATAATAGGTTTAAAAAGAAGGTCGTTTTCGGGGAGAACAAAGGGAACTTCTGCTTCCTTCCAAATTGTTAAAAAACAAAATTTCTTTTTTTCCTTTTTTTTCATTGGATCTTATGATGAGATCGTATTTTAGATTTTCGCAAGGTTTAGAAGAGGAAATAGAATCTTTATTGAATACCGTCTGTTAACCATTTTTTGGAATTCCGTTTCCGATAATTGAACACATTATAGGTGCATTTAACATGTATTTCTCTATCCATTCCTTCAAATCCTCATACCACTCGGGCGATTGGAATTAATAAAATACGGACAATATTTTTAGCTATTATCATGAAGGCAATACATGTATTTTCTAAGAAAAGATTGGGTTACTAACATTGAACTTCTTATTACTTGAGCAAATAGAACGTTATCCCAAGTTTCTGAAATTGCTATCCGTTCATTTTCCTCTTTTTTTTTCTCCTCGTTTTTTTTTTTCTTTTTTTTGTCTCTTCCTCCTCAAAATTGGAAATTTTCAATTCCGGTTCTCTCTCGACAAATTCCTAAAATGAGATTCATCATTTCAGAGATATCAAAGAAGAAAAAAAAAATGTTTTGTCTATTCGACCCAAAAAAGGGGGGAATGCGCATTTGCTTGAAACATTTGCCAATAACTGTTTTACGTCTTTGAGTACGCATGGATCCTTTTATTATTCCCTACGAAAATCCGGTTGTTGCGGGTAGCGTATCAAGCCACCTCTTCTCTTTGATCACTATCAATATTATTATCCTTATTAGTAATAGAATTGGTATTATTCTCATTATCAGTATAAATTTCAATATTTGGTTTTTCTGAACGAATTTCACTATCTTCCGTCGATTTTTCCTCATTTTCTTCCTTGTTCTTCCAACATTGGTCTTTATATGACCATCGAGAACTTTTTTACTGATTCTTCTATTCCAATAGATTCATTTCTAGTTGTTTGATCATTTGGATCAATTGTAATTATATCGAATACAAATTTCAAAGATTTTGCTTGACTTTCTGAATCGATTTTTCTTTGTTCTGCCAATAGAAGAGTTTTTTCAACAAAATTGGGTGTGAATTCAAAGAAAGTGAAGTTAAGGAATTACATATAATTCAAAAATGATTTCCGCCACCAAGCGAATTCTTTTGATGTTCAATTCTCGGAATTATTAGGAAGTAGCTCATGGATTTATTTATCCAAAGACTTTTTATGGAATCTTCCTATAAGGGATAAAATCCATGTTGTACGTAAATCATTTTTTTTATTGTCAGGCATGGTCCGCTCATAAAGGATTATGTTTGATCAAGCATTCTTGTTCTTCTCATGTTGCAAATCTGTCCTTTTTTTAGCATTTAGAGAAAATCTTTTCTTTTTTTCTTTTTCTAGAGCTTTTATTCGATTATTATTATTGGCTCAAGTTGTATTTTTTTTGTTCATTGGTATAACAATAATTATACAGGTTCATGGGATAATTTTTTTGTCGTGTACAAGACCGTTTTCATTTCCGAAAAGTCGATAAACTAGGTGGATATGTAAAAAGATTTTTTTGTTTCCCATTACTTGGACTGTATAAAAAAAATATTGTGACATTTCATTTCGTACAGCATTTTCAAACTGATCATTTTTTTATATATCGATGGACAATTCCATCGTTTATACGAAAAGAAAGTCACAAGAGGTTTTTCAAACCAGAATAAGTCTTTTCATTTTTCTCTTCTTTAGTCTTCCCAATTCCCAATTATTTGATAGGTATCAAGATAAGAATCTTCGTAAACTGGGTTATCTTTATAGTATGTCTCTTTAAAGTGAAGTGGAATTCCCTTTGTTTTTTCCTTTCCATTCACTCGGATCTCTTCCGTTTCATCTATTTTTTCGGATCTCCTGTTTTCCGAACAAGGGAAGGGTCTTCTCGGCGGATCCTCTTGTTCCTGTTTAGTCTCCTTCGTTTCGGAAGTTGTTTTCTACATGCTTTCTTCCTCCTTTTCCCTTTTTCCATTTCTGAGGTTTCTTTCAGTTTCTTAGTGACAATAGGCGACGGCATTCTGCCTAAATAGTAGACACAGGTGATAATAAGAGAATACTAAGATTCGAGCCATAGAATTTCTCATTCTGAACAAGGTACTTATTAGATCGAAT
>NW_027332432.1:581766-584266 GCF_000442705.2 Elaeis guineensis
GTAAACAAATTCCGTATTGTATAAAATAAAAAAGTTTTATTTTATTAATAATTGATTTTGTTCCGGGATTGCAAATCTATTAATATTAAAGGTTCTTCTTTTGAGGTTTATAGTTTATTTGTTCGAGAAAAATGGATCCTTCATGATTGATCGTCCCGAACAATCTTTTTAAGATGTAAATAAGTCTTAAGCAAACTTATTTATTCGTCTTTTTTAGAAATATGTTTCATTCATATGATAGAATATAGAGTTAAATAAATTGGATCCTTACCGAGCCTTCCCCGGATGAATACTTATCTATCCATAGATAGATAGATCTATCCATAGATAGATAGAAAGTATGTACTATTATATACCGGTATACACACACCGGTTGAGCCAATGACTATTCATGATTCCATATTGAATCAATTACATACCGGTTTGAAATAAAATTAGAGGAATGTTATGGTAAAACTTCGTTTGAAACGATGTGGTAGAAAGCAACGTGCGACTTGAAGGACATGATCGGCTGTGGATTCTTACATCCATCATTTTCTATAGGAATGAAGATGTTCTTAGCTCGACATAGTTTGTTCTGCTCTGTTAGGAACCTAATTTGTGTTAGGTTGTAAGTAAATAGTACATGATGGAGCTCGAGCAGAAAGGATTGATTCGTTTATCGGGGGAAGAATCTAGGGTTAGTAACTATTAATAAGTTAGACCAACTTTGTAAGTATATCCTCAATATATAAATCGAAAGGTTAAAAAAATCGAAAAATCAAAGAAGTTTGAAAAATAAAAAGTAAAATTTTTCAGAATTGGTAAAACTATTTCGATCAAAAGTGTATCACAAGGGAATCCACCGTTCATATTCTATTTCTATAGTATAGAAAAAAATAACAAAAAACAAAAAGGTATGTTGCTGCTCTTTTGAAAGGAGTAAGGATCACCGAAGTAATGTCTAAACCCAATGATTTCACAAAGCAAAGATAAAGGATTCCGGAACAAGTAAACACTATTTTCAATTGTCTCAACAATTGAATCAGAATGAGGAATAAAAATAGATTCGAGATGAGACAAACAAAAGAGGTTAGAGACGGCTCAATAAATGTCTAAGGGTTTCCCTTCGAACTCTGTCAGAATTACCCAACTTGAGTTATGAGTACGAATGAGATTTCTTTTTTTCTGTAAGGAAGAATAAAAAAACGACTCAAATCATAGTCTAATTCATGATTTTATGGATCCATTTGCCATTATATACATATACAGAAATTTAGAATCCTTTTTTCTCGAGCCGTATGAGGAGAAAACCTCCCATACGTTTCTAGGGGGGGCATTGTTTATTTACATCTATTCCAATGAGCCATCTACCGAATCGTTGCAATTGATGTTCGATCCCGAAGAGAAGGAAGAGATCTTAGAAAAGTAGGTTTTTACGATCCGATAAAGAATCAAACTTATTTAAATGTTCCTCTTATTCTATATTTCCTTGAAAAAGGTGCTCAACCTACGGGAACTGTTTGTGATATTTTAAGGAAGGCAGAATTATTTCAAGAAAGAACTTCGATTCGAGTTAATTAAAGGAAAAAAACAAAATTAATAAATAAAAAAAAAAGGGGGGGTAACTAGTATCTATCTTTGTGTAATTATTTACACACAATTTTGCCTTTTTCTTGCTGTATTCATACTTAATTTACTTTTTTTCTTGTTTTGTTTGTTGCGGGAATCCACCAACAAATAAGGGGTTAATCTTGCTTATTGTACCTCTATTGATTGAATAAACCCGAGATTTTTTCTTTACTTTACCTCTTTCGTATTTTTTTTTTTCATCCAAATTTATTATTTATGTTTATGTTGTGCCAATCCAACACAAGTCCTTATTTGATTTACTTAAATTTGTTTTCTTAACATTGGATTCATATTGACAATGGTGCATCGAAGAAATATAATTCGATCGTAGATAAATAGATCCGTTTATCTCCACCCCATATTGGTTTTTTCTTTCCTTCACTTCAGTCAAATGATGGGTTTGCCCTACCGGATTTACTGGCATACAAGATGTATTTTCTTAACGAAAAAGAAAAGAAAATTGATAAATAAAATGGTGGTTTGTCACAATTTTGACATCTCTATTGGGAATCTGTTGTTGTTTAATCTGATCTGTCCATTTTGGTATTTTGGTGTTTTTAATTGATCAACAAATCTTTCTTTTCGATTTGTTCTAGTTCAATGTTTTGACGGGGTCGTGCAGTGCAATTCAATTGATTTTTTTATTTTGACCGTATTTACATATCCTATTTATTTTATTCGGGTTGCTAACTCAACGGTAGAGTACTCGGCTTTTAAGTGCGACTATGATCTTTTACACATTTGGATGAAGCAACAGATTCGTCCAGACTATTGGTAGAGTCTATAAGACCACGACTGATCCTCAAAGGTAATGAATGGAAAAAACGCATGTCGTAATAAAATATTATTTATTTTTTTATTATTATTTAATTATTAATTATATTTAATT
>NW_027332432.1:591766-596766 GCF_000442705.2 Elaeis guineensis
TTGAGCATGTTTCCCATTCTTCTCGAGAAACAAGTGGGGTATTTCTTTGCAAAATTGTGCTCAATTTCATATGTGGCAATTCCGCCAAGATCTCTTCGTTAGTTGGGGGAAGAATCAGCACGAATCGGATTTTTTGAGGAACGTATCGAGAGAGAATTTGATTTGGTTAGACATGTGTGGTTGGTAAACAAGGATCGGTTTTTTAGCAAGGTACGGAATGTATGTCAAATATTCAATATGATTCCACAAGATCTATTTTCGTTCAGTAAGGGATTCTAGCCAATTGAAAGGATCTTCTGATCAATCCATAGATCATTTCGATTCCATTAGAAATGAGGATTCGGAATATCCACATTGATCGATCAAACAGAGATTCAGCAACTAAAAGAAAGATCGATTCTTTGGATCCTTCCTTTCTTCAAACGGAACGAACAGAGATAGAATCAGATCGATTCCCGAAATGCCTTTTTGGATCTTCCTCATGTCCCGGCTATTCACGGAACGTGAGAAGCAGATGAATAATCATCTGCTTCCGGAAGAAATCGAAGAATTTCTTGGGAATCCTACAAGATCAATTCGTTCTTTTTTCTCTGACAGATGGTCAGAACTTCATCTGGGTTCGAATCCTACTGAGAGGTCCACTAGAGATCAGAAATTT
Organism: Elaeis guineensis; assembly: GCF_000442705.2. NCBI lineage: Eukaryota > Viridiplantae > Streptophyta > Magnoliopsida > Arecales > Arecaceae > Elaeis > Elaeis guineensis. The sequence goes on from NW_027332432.1 coordinate 592,425, forward strand.
TTGAAGAAAAAACAGATGTTTCTTTTGTCCTTCCAGGCGATCGGAAAATAAAGAAATGGTTGATATATTCAAGATAATTACGTATTTACAAAATACCGCCTCAATTCATCCTATTTCATCAGATCCGGGATGTGATATGGTTCCGAAGGATGAACCGGATATGGACAGTTCCAATAAGATTTCATTCTTGAAAAAAAATCCATTTTTGATTTATTTCATCTATTCCATGACCGGAACAAAGGGGGATACACGTTACACCACGATTTTGAATCAGAAGAGAGATTTCAAGAAATGGCAGATCTATTCACTCTATCAATAACCGAGCCGGATCTGGTGTATCAAGGGGATTGCCTTTTCTATTGATTCCTACGGTTGGATCAAAAAAAAAATTCTTGAATGAGGTATTCAACTCCAGAGATGAATCGAAAAAGAAATCTTTATTGGTTCTACCTCCTCTTTTTATGAAGAGAATGAATCTTTTTATCGAAGGATCAGAAAAAAATCGGTCCGGATCTACTGCGGGAATGATTTGGAAGATCCAAAACTAAAAACAGCGGTATTTGCTAGCAACAACATAATGGAGGCAGTCAATCAATATAGATTGATCCGAAATCTGATTCAAATCCAATATAGCACCTATGGGTACATAGAAATGTATCGATCGATTCTTTTTAATGAATAGATCCGATCGCAACTTCGAATATGGAATTCAAAGGGATCGAATAGGAAATGATACTCTGAATCATATAACTATAATGAAATATACGATCAACCAACATTTATCGAATTTGAAAAAGAGTCAGAAGAAAATGGTTTGATCCTCTTATTTCTCGAACCGAGAGATCCATGAATCGGGATCCTGATGCATATAGATACAAATGTTCCAATGGGAGCAAAATTTCCAGGAACATTTGGAACATTTCGTTTCTGAACAGAGAACCGTTTTCAAGTAGTGTTCAATCGATTACGTATTAATCAATATTCGATTGATTGGTCCGAGGCTATCGACAAACAAGATTTGTCCAAGTCATTCTCTTTTTGTCCAAGTCACTTCCCTTTTGTCCAAGTCACTTCCCCTTTTCTTGTGAGTATCGGGAATATCCCCATTCATAGGTCCGAGATCCACATCTATGAATTGAAAGGTCCGAATGATCAACTCTGCAATCAGTTGTTAGAATCAATAGGTGTTCAAATCGTTCATTTGAATAAATTGAAACCCTTTTATTTTATTGGATGATCATGATACTTCCCAAAGACCGAAATTCTTGATCAATGGAGGAACAATATTACATTTTGTTCAAAAGATACCAAAGTGGATGATTGACTCATTCCATACTAGAAATAATCGCAGGAAATCCTTTGATAACACGGATTCCTATTTCTCAATGATATCCAGGATCGAGACATTGGCTGAATCCCGTGAAACCATTTCATAGAAGTTCATTGATATCTCTTTTTATAAAGCAAATCGACTTCGATTCCTGAATGATCCACATCACTTCTGGTTCTATTGTAACAAAGATTCCCTTTTTATGTGGAAAAGACCCGTATCAATAATTATGATCTTACATATGGACAATTCCTCAATATCTTGTTCATTCGCAACAAATATTTTCTTTGTGCGTCGGTAAAAAAAACATATTTTTTTGGAGAGGGAGACTATTTCACCAATCGAGTCACGGGTATCTGACATATTCATACCTAAGGATTTCCACAAAAGTGGTGACGAAACGTATAACTTGTACAAATCTTTCCATTTCGATCCGATCCATTCGTTCGTAGAGCTATTTACTCGATCGCAGACATTTCTGCAACACCTCTAACAGAGGAACAAATAGTCAATTTTGAAAGAACTTATTGTCAGCCTCTTTCAGATATGAATCTATCTGAATCAGAAGGGAAGAACTTGTAATCAGTATCTCAGTTTTCAATTCAAACATGGGTTTGATTCACACTCCATGTTCTGAGAAATTTTACCATCCGGAAAGAGAAAAAACGGAAGTCTTTGTCTAAAGAAATGCGTTGAGAAACGGCAGATGTATAGAATCTTTCAACGAGATAGTGCTTTTTTCAAATCTCTCAAAATGGAATCTGTTCCAAACATATATGCCATGGTTCCTTACTTCGACAGGGTGCAAATATCTAAATTTTACCCTTTTAGATACTTTTTCCAGACCCATCGCCGATACTAAGTAGCAGTCAAAAATTTGTATCCATTTTTCATGATATTATGCATGGATCAGCATGGCCAATTCCTCAGAAGAATTCTTCCACGATGGACTCTGAATAAGTGAGATTTCGAGAAGTGTTTACAGAATCTTCTTCTGTCCGAAGAAATGAATTCATCGAAATAATGAGTCACCCGTTCCATTGATATGGACACATCTGAGATCAACCAAATGCTCGGGAGTTCTCTATTCAATCCTTTTCCTTCTTCTTGTTGCTGGATATCTCGTTCGTATACATCCTTCTCTTTGTTTCCCAGCCTCTAGTGAGTTACAGACAGAGTTAGAAAAGATCAATCTTTGATGATTCCATCATACACTGATTGGTTGCGAAAACTTCTGGATAGGTATCCTACATCTGAACTGAATTCTTTCTGGTTAAAGAATCTCCTCTAGTTGCTCTGGAACAATTAGGAGATTCTCTGGAAGAAAATACGGGGTTCTGCTTCTGGTGGCAACATGCTATTGGGTGGTGGTCCCGCTTATGGGGTCAAATCAATACGTTCTAAGAAGAAATATTTGAATATCAATCTCATCGATTCATAAGTATCATACCAAATCCCATCAATCGAATCACTTTTTCGAGAAATACGAACATCTAAGTCGACAAGTAAAGAGATCTATTCATGATAAAAAAGAAAAAACGTGAACGGTGATTGGATTGATGATAAAATAGAATCCTGGGTCGCGAACAGTGATTCGATTGATGATGAGAAAGAGAATTCTTGGTTCAGTTCTCCCCTAACGACAGAAAAAAGGCAAATTCTATTGAGTCTGACTCATAGTGATCATTTATCAAAGAATGACTCTGGTTATCAAATGATTGAACAACCGGATCAATTTACTTACGATACTAGTTGACATTCATAAAAAGTATCTAATGAATTATGAGTTCAATAGATCCTGTTTAAGCAGAAAGACGGATATTCCTTGCTCATTATCAACAATCACTTATTCACAAACCTCGTGTGGGCTAATAGTTTTCATTTCCATCTCATGGAAAACCCTTTTCGCTCCGCTTAGCCCTATCCCCTTCTAGGGGTATTTTAGTGATAGGTTTCTATAGGAACTGGACGATCCTATTTTGGTCAAATACTAAACGACAAACTCTATGTTCCTTTCATTACGGTATTTCCGAACAAGTTCCTGGATGACAAGCCTAAAGGTTATCTTATTGATGTATCGATATGATGATAGTGACGATATCGATATTGATGATAGTGACGATATCGATATTGATGATAGTGACGATATTGATGATGACCTTGATACGGAGCTGCTAACTATGACGAATGTGCTAACTATGTATATGACGCCGAAAATAGACCGATTTGATATCACCTTCAATTCGAATTAGCAAAAGCAATGTCTCCTTGCATAATATGGATTCCAAACATTCATGATCTGTATGTGAATGAGTCGAATTACTTATCCCTCGGTCCTATTAGAGAACTATCTCTCCAGGGATTTGGAAAGATGTTCCACTAGAAATATTCTTGTTATTGCTTCGAACTCATATCCCCAAAAAGTGATCCCGCTCTAATAGCTCCCGAATAATAAATACATGCATTAAGATACGAAGGCTTCTTATTCACAACAAGAAAGCCTTTTTTCATTCTTCATCATACTAGGGGATTCCACTTGGAAAAGAAAATGTTCCATACTAACGTATTCGGGCCATAACCATGGTTCCAAGCACGGAATCTTGTAGTACTTATCATGAGGCCCTATCAATTAGTATTACACAGAAGAAATCAATTATAGAAACTAATACAATTAGATCAGCTTTCATAGACAAACTGGGATTTGCGATCCCAGGTAAGATCGGTTCAGGATCATGGGTCCTTTTTATAGATAGGAAGGGTGTTGCACAAAATGTACTTCTAAGTAATTGCCCCATAGATCCCTATATCTATCTATATGAAGAAGAAATCATGTAAGGAAGGGGATTCTTATTTGTACAAATGGTACTTCGAACTTGGAACGAGCAGAAGAATTAACCGATACTTCTTTATCTTTTGAGTTGTTCTGCCGGATCGGTCGCTCAAGATCTTTGGTCTCTCACCCGGACCCGATGAAAAAAATTGGAATCACTTCTTATGGATTCGTTGAGAATG
>NW_027332432.1:614266-631766 GCF_000442705.2 Elaeis guineensis
AAGATGTTATTTGTAACAAGTAGTTTTGTTGGTTGGTTAATTGGTCACATTTTATTCATGAAATGGGTTGGATTGGTATTATTCTGGATACGGCAAAATCATTCTATTCGATCTAATAAGTACCTTGTTTCAGAATTGAGAAATTCTATGGCTCGAATCTTTAGTATTCTCTTATTTATCACCTGTGTCTACTATTTAGGCAGAATGCCGTCGCCTATTGTCACTAAGAAACTGAAAGAAACCTCAGAAATGGAAGAAAGGGGAGAAAGTGAGGAAGAAAGCGATGTAGAAACAACTTCCGAAACGAAGGAGACTAAACAGGAACAAGAGGGATCCGCCGAAGAAGACCCTTCCCTTTGTTCGGAAGAACAGGAAGATCCGGAAAAAATAGATGAAACGGAAGAGATCCGAGTGAATGGAAAGGAAAAAACAAAGGGGGAATTCCACTTTCACTTTAAAGAGACATACTATAAAGATAACCCAGTTTACGAAGATTCTTATCTTGATACCTATCAAGATAATTGGGAATTGGGAAGACTTAAAGAAGAGAAAAATGAAAAGACTTATTTCTGGTTTGAAAAACCTCTTGTGACTTTTCTTTTCGATTATAAACGATGGAATTGTCCATTGCGATATATAAAAAATGATCAGTTTGAAAATGCTGTACGAAATGAAATGTCACAATATTTTTTTTATACATGTCCAAGTAATGGGAAACAAAAAATATCTTTTACATATCCACCTAGTTTATCGACTTTTTCGGAAATGATAGAACGGTCTTTGTACACGACAAAAAAATTATCCCATGGAGACCTGTATAATTATTGGGTTTATACCAATGAACAAAAAAAATACAACTTGAGCAATGAATTAATAAGTCGAATAAAAGCTCTAGAAAAAGAAAAAAAAGAAAAGGGATTTCTTTCTCTAGATATGCTAGAAAAAAGGACTAGATTTTGCAATCATGAGAATGAACAAGAATGCTTGATCAAAACATATGATCCTTTATTGAGCGGACCATGCCGTGGAGCAATAAAAAAATTGGATTTACGTACAATCATGAATGATTTTATCCCTTATATGGAAGATTCCATAAAAAGTCTTTGGATAAATAAGATCCATGAGCTACTTCCTAATAATTTCCGAGAATTTGAACATCAAAAGAATTCGCTTGGTGGCGGTAAATCATTTTTGAATTATATTGGTAATTCCTTAACTTCACTTTCTTTTGAATTCACACCCAATTTTTGTTTGAAAAACTCTTCTTTATTGGCAGAACAAAGAAAAATCGATTCAGAAAGTCAAGCAAAATCTTTGAAATTTGTATTCGATATAATTACAATTGATCCAAATGATCAAACAACTAGAAATGAATCTATTGGAATAGAAGAAATCAGTAAAAAAGTTTCTCGATGGTCATATAAATTGACCAATGTTTTGGAAGAACAGGAGGAAGAAAATGAGGAAAAATCGACGGAAGATAGTGAAATTCGTTCAAGAAAAACCAAATATGTGATAATTTATACTGATAATGAGAATAATACCAATTCTATTACTAATAAGGATAATAATATTGATAGTGATCAAAGAGAAGAGGTGGCTTTGATACGCTACCCGCAACAACCGGATTTTCGTAGGGATATAATAAAAGGATCCATGCGTACTCAAAGACGTAAAACAGTTATTTGGCAAATGTTTCAAGCAAATGCGCATTCCCCCCTTTTTTTGGGTCGAATAGACAAAACATTTTTTTTTCTTCTTTTGATATCTCTGAAATGATGAATCTCATTTTTAGGAATTTGGTCGAGAGAGAACCGGAATTGAAAATTTCCAATTTTGAGGAGGAAGAGACAAAAGAAAAGAAAAAAAAAAACGAGGAGAAAAAAAAAGAGGAAAATGAACGGATAGCAATTTCAGAAACTTGGGATAACGTTCTATTTGCTCAAGTAATAAGAAGTTCAATGTTAGTAACCCAATCTTTTCTTAGAAAATACATTGTATTGCCTTCATTGATAATAGCTAAAAATATTGTCCGTATTTTATTATTCCAATCGCCCGAGTGGTATGAGGATTTGAAGGAATGGGATAGAGAAATACATGTTAAATGCACCTATAATGGTGTTCAATTATCGGAAACGGAATTTCCAAAAAATTGGTTAACAGACGGTATTCAGATAAAGATTCTATTTCCTTTCTTTCTTAAACCTTGGCGAAGATCTAAAATACGATCTCATCATAGAGATCCAATGAAAAAAAAAGGAAAAAAAGAAGATTTTTGTTTTTTAACAATTTGGGGAATGGAAGCAGAAGTTCCCTTTGGTTCTCCCCGAAAACGACCTTCTTTTTTTAAACCTATTTATAAAGAACTCAAAAAAAAAATTAGAAAAGTAAAAGTTCTAAAAGTTTTTAAAGAAAAAAAAAGATGGGTTATCAAAATAGTTCTAGTTATAAAACAAAAAATGAAGGAACTTGAAAAAGTAAACCCCATTTTCTTATTTGGATTGAGGAAGGTAAAAGTATATAAACCGAATGAAAATGTAAGAGATTCTAAAATAAATAATAAGATTATTCGCAAATCAACCATTCGAATTCGATCCATGAATTGGGCAAATTACTCACTCATAGAAAAAAAAATAAAGGATCTTGCTGACAGGACAGTCACAATCAGGAATCAAATAGAACTAGAACGAATTAGAAAAGACAAGAAAAAAATAGTTCTAACTTGTGATGATAAAAAATCGGAATCACAGAAACATATTTTGCAGATATTTAAAAGAAAAAAGATCCGATTTATACGTAAATTAAATTATTTTATGAAATCATTCATTGAAAAAATATACATAGATATCTTTCTACGTATGATTACTATTTTTAGGATCAATGCACAACTTTTCCTTGAATCAATAAAAAAAATTATCACAAAATCGATTTACAACGATGAAACAAATCGAGAAGGAATTGATGAAAGAGATCAAAATACAATGAACTTTATTTCGACTATAAAAAAATCGTTTTCTAATACTAATATCAGTAATAATAATTCAAATATTTATTATTATTATTATTATAATTATGATTTATCCTCTTTGTCCCAAGCATATGTATTTTACAAATTATCACAAACCCAATTACTTAACAAGTATCACTTGAGATCTGTACTTCAATATACCAGGACCCATTCTTTTATTAAGGATAAAATCAAGGATTATTGTATGACACGAGGAATATTTGATTCCAAATCAAAGCAAAAGAAAATTTATAAGTCTGGAAAAAATGAATGGAAAAACTGGTTAAAGGGCCATTATCAATACAATTTATCTCAGACAAAATGGTCTCGATTAGTACCTCAAAAATGGCGAAATAGAATCAACCAACGTTCTATGATTCAAAATAAAAACTCAATTAAATTTGATTCACATAAAAAAGAAAAAGACCAATTAATTCATTACATGAAGCAAAATTACTATGCGATGGCAGTGGATTCATTGACGAGTCAAAAAGAAAAATTTAAAAAACACTACAGATATTATCTTTTATCACATAAATATATGAATTATGGGAATAGGAAGGACTCATATATTTATGAATCAACATTACAAGTAAAAGGAGACCAAGAAATTCCATACAATTTCAATACACTGAAACCCGAATCATTTTATGTATTGGTAAGTATACCTATTAGTAATTATCTAGAAAAGGAATATATTATTGCTACACATAAAAATCTGGATAGAAAATATTTTGATTGTAGAATTCTCCATATTTATCTTAGAAAAGATATTTTTTCTAAGACAATTCATCAAGGAATTAAACCATCCAATCAAAAAAGTGTTTTTTTTGATTGGATGGGAATGAATCAAGAAAAGGTTTATCGTACCATATCAAATCTAGAACCCCGGTTCCTCCCAGAATTTGTGCCACTCTTTGATGCATATAGGATTAAACCATGGATCATACCAATCAAATTTCTTCTTTTTAATATTTATTTCTATAAAAATATTAGTCAAAATAAAAGCATCAACATAAATCAAAATAAAAAAAATCTTCAGATATCACCTAATCAAAAAGAATATCTTAAATTAGAAAATTCCAACCAAGAGAAAAACGAACAACAGGGACAAGAAAATCTTGGATCAGATCTACGAAAACAAAAAAAAAAAAAAATGTTGAAGACAATTACGCGAGATCAGACATTAAAAAAGGTAAAAAGAAAAAACAATCCAAGAAAAAGAAGGAAACAGAATTCAATTTCTTCCCGAAAAAATATTTCCTTTTTCAATCAAGATGGAATGACTCCTTGAATCAAAGAATGATCGATAATATCAAGGTATATTGTCACCTACTTAGACCGATAAATCCAAGTAAAATTGCTATATCCTCGATTCAAAAAGGAGAGATAAATCTGGGTGGAATGCTAATTCATAAAGATCCAACTCTTAGAGAATTGATAAAAAAAGGAATATTGATTGTCGAACCGATTCGTTTATCTATAAAAGGGGATGGAAAATTTATTATATATCAAACCCTAGGTATTTCATTGATCGATAAAATTAAGCACCAAACTAACAGAAAATGTATAAAAAAAAGATATGTTGATAAGAATAATTTTGATAAATCCGTTGCAAGACACGACAGTATGCTTGTGAATGGAGACAAAAGTCATTATGATTTCTTTGTTCCTGAAAATATTCTATCTCCTAGACGTCGTAGAGAATTGAGAATTCTAATTTGTTTTAATTCTCGTAATTGGAATTTTGTGGATAGAAATCTAGTATTTTGCAATGAAAAAAGCAACATAAGAAACTCTGGAAAATTTTTGAATGAGGACAAGCATTTTAATACTAATACAGATACAAATAAATTCATTAAATGCAAATTGTTTCTTTGGCCCAATTACCGATTAGAAGATTTAGCTTGTATGAATCGCTATTGGTTTAATACCAATAACGGCAGTCGTTTCAGTATGTCGAGGATATATATGTATCCACGATTCAGAATTTGTTAATTGTATATTTCCTATATATCTGTGATATTTTTCGGTAGATGAAAGCCGAAAGATATACATATACGCTGTATTACATTCTGGTACATGACACGGATTTAATGGCGTATCAACTCAATTGGATCTAGGACGAAATCGGCAGAATCTTTTTAGGTACAAAGAAATCATTCTCTTCCATGAATGTAGAAATGTATTTTCTCTTTCTTTTCTATTCTATCCAAATTTTCAATTTGGATAGAATAGAAAAGAAAGGAAAAAATCCAAATTTTGGTGTGTACTAGATTAAAATAACTGGCATAAAGATTATTATTTTTATTTTTCCTGATCGATTCGGTAAAGTAAAATAAATCCATGGGAAAGAAAAAAAGATAGAAAAATTTTTTTATGATCAAAAATTCATTCATCTCAGTTATTTCACAAGAAGAAAAAGAAGAAAACAAGGGTTCTGTTGAATTTCAAGTATTAAGTTTCACCAGTAAGATACGTAGACTTACTTCCCATTTGGAATTGCACAAAAGAGATTTTTTATCCCAAAGAGGTCTACGAATAATTCTGGGAAAACGTCAACGGCTCCTGGCTTATTTGTCAAAGAAAAATAGAGTCCGTTATAAGAAATTAATGGATCAGTTGGATATTCGGGAACCAAAAACTCGTTAATTTAATCGTTTGAATTTTTTTTTAATAGTTATTTTATTAGATTTTTCATTTTGATGAACCTCGTTTTGAGGAATTCGTGGAATAATGAATTAAGGAAGAAAAAATATGACTATACCGGCTACAAGAAAAGATCTCATGATAGTCAATATGGGCCCTCACCACCCATCAATGCATGGTGTTCTTCGACTGATCGTTACTCTCGATGGTGAAGATGTTATTGATTGCGAACCCATATTGGGATATTTACACAGAGGAATGGAAAAAATAGCAGAAAACCGAACAATTATACAATATCTTCCTTATGTAACACGTTGGGATTATTTAGCTACTATGTTCACAGAGGCAATAACGGTAAATGCACCAGAACAATTGGAAAATGTTCAAGTACCTCAGAGAGCCAGTTATATCAGAGTAATTATGCTGGAGCTGAGTCGTATAGCTTCTCATTTGTTATGGCTTGGACCTTTTATGGCAGATATCGGTGCACAGACTCCTTTTTTCTATATTTTCAGAGAGAGAGAATTGTTATATGACCTATTCGAAGCCGCCACAGGTATGCGAATGATGCATAATTATTTCCGCATCGGAGGAGTAGCTGCTGATCTACCTCATGGCTGGATAGATAAATGTTTGGATTTCTGCAATTATTCTTTAACAGGAGTTGTTGAATATCAAAAACTTATTACACGGAATCCCATTTTTTTGGAACGAGTTGAAAGAGTGGGCATTATTGGTGGAGAGGAAGCAATAAATTGGGGTTTATCAGGACCAATGTTACGAGCTTCTGGAATCCAATGGGATCTTCGTAAGGTTGATCATTATGAGTGTTACAATGAATTCGATTGGGAAGTCCAATGGCAAAAAGAAGGAGATTCATTAGCTCGTTATTTAGTACGAATAGGTGAAATGGGGGAATCTATAAAAATTATTCAACAGGCTCTAGAAGGAATTCCTGGAGGTCCCTATGAGAATTTAGAAGTCCGACGCTTTGATAGAGCAAAAAATTCCGAATGGAATGATTTTGAATATAGATTTATTAGTAAAAAACCTTCACCCAATTTTGAATTGTCGAAACAAGAACTTTATGTCAGAGTAGAAGCCCCAAAAGGAGAATTAGGAATTTATTTGATAGGGGATAATAGCATTTTCCCCTGGAGATGGAAAATTCGTCCACCCGGTTTCATCAATTTGCAAATTCTTCCTCAGCTAGTTAAAAGAATGAAATTGGCTGATATCATGACGATACTAGGTAGTATAGATATCATTATGGGAGAAGTTGATCGTTGAAATGATAATTGATACGACAGAAGTACAAGCTATCAATTCTTTTTCTACATCGGAATCCATAAAAGAAATCTATGGATTCATATGGATGTTTGTATCCATTTTTACCCTTATATTTGGAATCATAATAGGGGTACTAGTAATTGTGTGGTTAGAAAGAGAAATATCTGCAACGATACAACAACGTATTGGGCCTGAATATGCTGGTCCGTTGGGAATTCTTCAAGCTCTAGCGGATGGGACTAAATTACTTTTTAAGGAGGACCTATTCCCATCTAGAGGAGATATTCGTTTGTTTAGTGTCGGACCGTCTATAGCGGTCATATCAATTCTACTAAGTTATTTAGTAATTCCTTTTGGATACCGCCTTGTTTTAGGTGATCTCAGTATAGGTGTTTTTTTATGGATCACCATTTCAAGTATCGCCCCTATTGGGCTTCTTATGTCAGGATATGGATCGAATAATAAATATTCTTTTTCAGGTGGTTTACGAGCTGCTGCTCAATCTATTAGTTATGAAATACCATTAACTCTATGTGTGTTATCAATATCTCTACGTGTGATTCGTTGGAACATGAACTTTTACCTCTTTCCTAGAAATAAATAAAGAAAAGAGGTTGAATGTATTGAATAGATATTTTTTTTATTCATCGATGAGTTAAACCAGATAGTTATATGAGTGAACAAAACAGCTTATAAATTTGCAGTAAGAAGAGAAAATCTCATTCCCTATGTACAAGAATGAAATTAAAGTAAACATAAGCAGCGTAAACTGTTTACCCCAAGATTGAGATTCTTTGATTAGTCATCATATCTTGAAGCGGGTGCAAAAGATCAACTGTGTGGAGTTTCCACTACTGCCTTGTATGTATTAACATACCGGGGATCAATCAAAAATCGGTGGACAGTTAGGAACACCAAGGTACACAAAGGATTAGTAATGGGGATAATGTAAGGTATCAAAAAAAGAGATATTTCTGCATAAAACGAATCATAATAAGGGCTTTAAGTTGGTAGAAATGATCAAGAAGTATCTCCCTACGATTCCGATCTCGAGTATGCTCCTATTCACTGATTAAAGAAATGACTATCAAGAACGAATTAATCCTTTATTTTTTTCTAAATACCTTCTTCTGAGACAGAAGAAGAGGAACAAAAGAAATGGAATGCAATAATCGAATGAATGAATAAAAATTTTTATAAAATAAAAAAAGATCTTTATTTATTCTTTCTTTCCTATATCCGTATTCATACATACGGAATTCTTATCATTATTCATGAACTAATGCATATATATATTGATAACGAATATTTTATTGAAAGATTAAGTTATTACCGAACAAAGAAAAATTATCATTATAAGGATGAGATCAATTCGGAAGCACTTTTTCTTATTCTAGCGGACAGAATTCCATTGGTCTAATTTGGGACTGGGACTCTCCGACGTATCTTTATTCGATCTATCCTCCAAAGAGGGTGAAAATACCGAACCAGTCCTTACATTTATTTGTGGCCATAGAGGAGCCGTATGAAGCTGAAGTTTCATGTACGGTTTTGTAATAGCGATGGGAACAGTGATGTTATTATCGACTATGATTATCTAATAGTTCAAGTACAGTTGATATAGTTGAAGCACAGTCAAAATATGGTTTTTGGGGGTGGAATCTGTGGCGTCAACCTATAGGGTTTATTGTTTTTCTAATTTCTTCTCTAGCCGAATGTGAGAGATTGCCATTTGATTTACCGGAAGCAGAGGAGGAATTAGTAGCAGGTTATCAAACCGAATATTCAGGTATCAAATTCGGTTTATTTTATATTGCTTCTTACCTAAATCTATTACTTTCTTCATTATTTGTAACAGTTCTTTACTTAGGTGGGTGGAATTTTTCTATTCCGTACATATCTATTCCTGAACTTTTCGGAATAAATAAAATGGCCGGAGTTTTTGGAATTACAGTTGGTATCTTTATTACATTAGCTAAAGCTTATTTGTTTCTGTTCATTCCTATCACAACAAGGTGGACTTTGCCTAGGATAAGAATGGACCAGCTATTAAATCTTGGATGGAAATTTCTTTTACCTATTTCTTTAGGTAATCTATTATTGACAACTTCTTCCCAACTTGTTTCACTATAAATAAGAAAATACGATAACGATATTCCAGATTCATAACCTCTTTCAAACAAGAGAAAGAAACATCAATTTATTCCTGGATATTTACAATATGTTCTCTATGGTGACTGGGTTCATGAATTATAGTCAACAAACAATACGAGCTGCAAGGTATATTGGTCAAAGTTTCGTAATTACCTTATCCCACACAAATCGTTTACCTATAACTATTCAATATCCTTATGAAAAATCGATCACATCAGAGCGTTTCCGTGGTCGAATCCACTTTGAATTTGATAAATGTATTGCTTGTGAAGTATGTGTTCGTGTATGCCCGATAGATCTACCCGTTGTAGATTGGAGATTTGAAAGAGATATTAAAAAAAAACAATTGCTTAATTATAGTATTGATTTTGGGGTCTGTATATTTTGTGGTAATTGTGTCGAGTATTGTCCAACAAACTGTTTATCAATGACTGAAGAATATGAACTTTCCACTTCTGATCGTCACGAATTGAATTATAATCAAATTGCTTTGGGTCGGTTACCAATGTCAATAATTGGAGATTATACAATTCAAACAGTTATGAATTCGACTCAAATCAAAATAGACAAAGATAAACCCTTTGATTCAAGAACGATTACCAATTACTAAAATTTTGTTTTGATATAAAAGACCCAAGCTTTTTTTATTTTGTTTGGTCAGTAACTACAAATAATAACTAATAATTATTGATTGTTGAGAATTATTCTTTGATTTAAACTGAGAATATATTTTTCGTGATGATTTCGAAATATACAATCCCCATTACTCTTTTCTCGATAATTTTATCTATATCTACATTAATAGATATAAAAAAAAAAGTTTTAATTCAATTAGGAATGTATCATATACAAGAAAAAAATGGGGCAACCCCTTTTCCTTTCCTGGACCATTCAGTAAGGTCATGAAATATTTCGACTTATTTATTAATTTATTATTTTAATAATGGATTTACCTGGACCAATACATGATATTCTTGTAGTATTTTTTGGATCAGTTCTTATATTAGGAGGTCTGGGAGTAGTATTACTTACCAATCCCATTTTTTCTGCCTTTTCGTTGGGATTGGTTCTTGTTTGTATATCCTTATTCTATATTCTATCGAATTCCTATTTTGTAGCTGCCGCACAGCTCCTTATTTATGTTGGAGCTATAAATGTCTTAATCATATTTGCTGTAATGTTCATGAATGGTTCAGAATATTCCAATGATTCCTATTTTTGGACCATTGGAGATGGGGTCACTTCACTGGTTTGTACAAGTATTCTTTTTTCACTAATTACTATTATCCCAGATACGTCATGGTACGGAATTTTTTGGACTACAAGATCAAGCCAGATTATGGAACAGGACCTAATAAGTAACATTCAACAAATTGGTATTCATTTATCAACAGATTTTTATCTTCCGTTTGAACTCATTTCCATAATTCTTTTAGTTTCCTTGATAGGTGCAATTACTATGGCTCGTCAATAACAAATACTTAGAATTAAATTCTAAGATTTAAATTCTAAGATTTATAAATTCTAAATAAATAAAATAAATGGAAAGGTTTAAGGTTTTTATAAGGTTTTTAATTAAACCTATCTATTGCCAATACCTTCTTTTATTCTGTAATCGTTCTATTCTAATCAATCGAATCGGTTGAATTGTTGTTCATATTAAAATGAATCGAGATTGATAAGGAGTTAGTCAATGATGTTCGAGCATGTACTTTTTTTGAGTGTCTATTTATTCTCTATCGGTATCTATGGATTGATCACAAGTCGAAAGATGGTTAGAGCACTTATGTGTCTTGAGCTTATACTCAATTCGGTTAATATCAATCTCGTAACATTTTCTGATATATTTGATAGTCGCCAATTAAAAGGCGACATTTTCTCAATCTTTGTTATAGCTGTTGCGGCTGCTGAAGCGGCTATTGGGCTAGCTATTGTTTCATCAATCCATCGTAACAGAAAATCAACTCGTATCAATCAATCGAATTTGTTGAATAATTAGTTATGATCATAAGATACATAATATCACATAGAATATTAATCTATTAGATATTATATTAAAAATATCAATTTATTTATAAATTGATATTTTTAATATAATATTATTAATATAATATCAATTTATTCTAATCTAATTTTATTAGAATTAATACGTTTTTATTAGAATTAATATGTTATTATTAATTTTTTTATTATATTTTTATTATAATTATCATATTATTTATTATAATTATTTAATTATTATATAATATAATAATTAAATAATAATTAATATACTTATATAATAATTAATATACTTATTTATTATTATTATAATTTTATTATTTTGATTTTTATTATTATATTATTATAAATATATAAAATATAAATATAAATAAAATATAAATATAAAATATATATATATTTTTAGTATTGAATTAATTTACTATTGAATAATAAATATTTTCATATTGAATAAATACTTTGAATTAATATTGAAATATTGACCAATTTGTTGGTCAATTTGAATTCACATGTGCAACTCGCATGATCATGGTTGTTGAAAGAGAAATCAAAGTCTCTTGGACTTTTCTCATGAACAGGTTTAGAAATATATTGATTCTTAAAATTTTGATAAACCACCGCTTCGTCTGGTGTCTACAATATAAATGTATGATTCATTTACTACTAATTTTACCAGATCGAAAATTTTTTATGCTCAAAACTGGAATTTATAGATCCAATGTCACATTCAGTAAAAATTTATGATACATGTATAGGGTGTACTCAATGTGTACGAGCCTGCCCCACAGATGTATTGGAAATGATACCTTGGGACGGATGTAAAGCTAAGCAAATTGCTTCCGCACCAAGAACCGAAGACTGTGTAGGTTGTAAGAGATGTGAATCCGCCTGCCCAACAGATTTTTTGAGTGTCCGTGTTTATTTATGTGATGAAACAACTCGCAGCATGGGTCTATCTTATTGATACGTTACAAAAAACTCCACTTGAATCATTTGATTCCTCTTTACCGACAAAAACCCGTGCTCGATAAAATTTATTATTTCGAGCACGGGTTTTTCTGGTCAAAACATATCTTGTCTTTATCACGAGTTATTTTCCTTGGTTAACAATACTTGTAGTTTTGCCGATATTCGCGGGTTCTTCAATTTTCTTTTTTCCTCATAAAGGAAATAAGATGTTTAGATGGTATACTATTTGTATATGCTTATTAGAACTCCTTCTAACAACCTATGCATTCTGTTATCATTTCCAATTGGACGATCCATTAATCCAATTGGAAGAAGATTATAAATGGATAGATATTTTTGATTTTCACTGGAGACTGGGAATCGATGGACTTTCCATAGGACCCATTTTACTGACAGGATTTATCACTACTTTAGCTACTTTAGCAGCTTGGCCAGTTACGCGAAATTCGCAATTGTTCTATTTCCTGATGTTAGCAATGTACAGCGGTCAAATAGGATCATTTTCTTCTCGAGACCTTTTACTTTTTTTCATCATGTGGGAGTTAGAATTAATTCCTGTTTACTTACTTTTATCCATGTGGGGAGGAAAAAAACGTCTCTACTCGGCTACAAAGTTTATTTTGTACACGGCAGGGGGTTCTATTTTTCTCTTAATAGGAGTTCTAGGTATGGGTTTATATGGTTCCAATGAACCAACATTAGATTTTGAAAGATTAGCTAATCAATCATATCCTGTGGCATTGGAAATAATATTATATTTTGGTTTCTTTATTGCTTATGCTGTCAAATCGCCGATTATACCCCTGCATACATGGTTACCAAATACCCATGGAGAAGCACATTACAGTACATGTATGCTTCTAGCTGGAATCTTATTAAAAATGGGAGCATACGGATTGATTCGGATCAATATGGAATTATTACCCCACGCTCATTCTATATTTTCTCCCTGGTTGGTAATAGTTGGAACGATGCAAATAATCTATGCAGCTTTAATTTCTCTCGGTCAACGCAATTTTAAAAAGAGAATAGCCTATTCCTCTGTATCTCACATGGGTTTTACAATTATAGGAATTGGTTCTATAACCGACATGGGACTCAATGGAGCCATTTTACAAATACTCTCTCATGGATTTATTGGTGCTGCACTTTTTTTCTTGGCGGGAACGAGTTGTGATAGAATACGTCTTGTTTATCTCGACGAAATGGGAGGGATATCCATCCCAATGCCAAAAATATTTACCATGTTCAGTAGTTTCTCGATGGCTTCTCTTGCATTGCCAGGAATGAGTGGTTTTGTTGCGGAATCAGTAGTATTTTTTGGAATAATTACTAGTCCAAAATATCTTTTAATACCAAAAATACTAATTACTTTTGTAATGGCAATTGGAGTGATATTAACTCCTATTTATTTATTATCTATGTCACGTCAGATGTTCTATGGATACAAACTATTCAATGTTCCACACTCTAATTTTTTTGATTCTGGACCACGAGAACTATTTGTTTCAATTTGTATCTTTCTACCCATAATAGGGATTGGTATTTATCCTGATTTCGTTCTCTCGTTATCAGTTGACAGGGTACAAGCTATCCTATCTAATTACTTTTATAGATAGTGTTTCATTAATGAGACAAAAAGTCTTATAATTCTTTAATTTAAAAATTTTTTTAAAATCGTTCGCTGTACAATGCAAAAAAATAAAGTGAATTAGAATTGTAATGAGATGCATTTCGAGTTTTTGTTTTGACAACCTGTCAAAACAAAAACTCGAACAAGCAAACTTTCGTTATATATGGGACGATATTCTTATGTATTTTTCATGTAGCTTATTCAATTAGATGTTAATGTGAATGAACCATAACTATGTAAACCTATTCCTAATAGATTGACCCCAAAATAGCATATCCAAATTATAAAAAATCCTATAGAAGCTATAAGTGCCGAATTCGTACCTTGTAAACTTTGATTTGTTCTAGTATGTAAATAAATCGCGAATACGGTCCAAGTAATAAATGCCCAAGTTTCCTTCGGATCCCAACTCCAATAAGATCCCCATGCTTCATTGGCCCATACTGCTCCACATAGAATGCCTATGGTTAAAAAAGTAAACCCTAAACTAATCATACGATAACTCCAATAATCCAAATGCTGAGTCAATTGATATTTGTAATAATTTCGAAATGAAAAAGAAGAAGGGTTTTTAATTTTAAAAACCCTTCTTCTTTTTTCATTCAAGTATTTAATCTCACCAAAGAAAAATGGTCTAATTAAGAAATTTTTTCTTTTACAAAAAAAATGTATGTTGTTTCGAAATGTAATGATTAGAAGAGCAATTGATAATAACGATCCGCATAAAAGAGCTGCATAGCTCAATAACATCATACTTACGTGCATCATTAACCACTGAGATTGTAGAGCAGGTACTAATATTGCGGATTGATGCATTTCAGTTGAAAGACCCGACGTAGCGAAACCTTGAGTAAAAATAGTACTTGGGGTAGTTATTATGCTTAAATTATTTTTATGGTTCGATTTCTTGGAAATTATATGAATAATAAATAAACTACATGAAAGGAAGATTAATGACTCGTATAAATTACTTAACGGAAAATGTCCCGAAGAAATCCAACGAGAAATTAATAATCCTGTTATAGAGAAAAAGGTGACTATCATCCCTTTTTCCGATGAATCACGTAATCCTACGATTTCGTAGACTAATAAGTTCATGAAATGAATCGTAATTACAATTGAAATGATCGAAAAAGAGATATGAGTTAATATATGCTCTAAAGCTACAAATATCATAGAAAAAGTGCCTCCTATTACATTACAGGATTGAAATCGGGAATTAAATACATTATAGGATACATTGCGCCTCTTTTAGAGGATGCCGCCACTCGGACTCGAACCGAGATGCTCTAGCACTGCTTCCTAAGAGCAGCGTGTCTACCGATTTCACCATGGCGGCTTACTTGAAATAATAATATCCAATTCATGTTGAATCGTCAAGAATCAAGGATTCAATATAGTCTAGGAAACATTAGAATCGATGAAAAAAAACTCGTTTAAATTCATATTTGAATCTTCATTCAATAAAATAATCCTTAGTTAGTATCGTCCTAGGTTCAGTTTTAACAATCAACTTTCACGTACTATAAACTAAGTTCCCCGATACAGTTGAAATTTCGATAGTTTTGTTCTCAGTCGAGGTATAGAATTAAGAATTGTCCTTTTTCTTTCTATTTTTTTTGATGATTTGTTTTTCATTTTGAATCCGATGAAATCGGATTCAAAATGAAAAACATTGATTTTTTTATTGAAAAAAAAAATCAAATAACTAAGATCTCATATGTATTACAATTTCATCACTAAATCCATTTGGAATTTTTCTAACGATTCCGATACTTTAGTATCATTAAGTATTAATACTCTTCATTGTGTATATGTATATAAATAAGGTAACATTTACCAAACCAATTAAGTTTTAGGCTAGGCATATAAAAAAAAGAGTTTAAATTTCTATGGCAATTGTACTATTCACAATAGAAAAATAGGATTAAGATTTTCTATTGTGAATAGTTAATGGATAGGGAAAAATACTATTCTTAACTTAATAAGAATAAGAACCCAATATACAGAAAACTCTTATTCTACATACCGCAGCTAGTTATAACTAATATTGAGTAGTTCAATACATTAATTAATGTGAATCGTTCATCTTAAAAAATTTTCAGTTCTTCGGGCTATGTCAATTCCGATTATCCCAAGACTTTATTATTTGTTTGTCGCACAAAAAAACTTTTTGAATGTCCGGTAGAAACCGATTTCGCTAAAGAAAAAGCTTTTGCTGCAGTTAAATATCCTTTTTTCTTCCAAATATTCCTACGAATATGTTTTTTTGACATAGAAATACATTTTTTTGGAACTGCCATTCAAAAAAGGGTTACTCATTTTTATTTATCGTTGTATGTGAAAGACATGTATTGTTCGGAATAGATCCTTTTTTTTAATCATTATCTATACTTTATTCTGTGAATAATAGTTTTTTTTTAACTTTCAACATTTAACATAATTTAACATTTAACATAAAATAACAAATAATATATATATATATATATATATTATATTTTTTTTTCATTATTATTGTTTATCCTTTTCGAAAGAGATAAGAATTGGTGAATCGGAAACAATTATTAATTATAAAATATAAAAAAAAAATCTCAATTTGTTTGTTTTCTTATGGAACATACATATCAATATGCATGGATAATACCTTTTCTTCCACTTACAGTTACTATGTCAATAGGATTTGGACTTATACTTATTCCGACAGCAACAAAAAATATTCGTCGTATATGGGCTTTTCCTAGTATTTTTTTGTTAAGTGTAGCTATGGGATTTTCGGCCAATCTGTCTATTCAACAAATAAATGGAAGTTTTATTTATCAATATCTATGGTCTTGGACCATAGATATTGATTTTTCCTTAGAGTTTGGATATTTGATCGATCCACTTACTTCTATTATGTCAATACTAATTACTACTGTTGGAGTCGTGATTCTTATTTATAGTGACAATTATATGTCTCACGACCAAGGATATTTGAGATTTTTTGCTTATATGAGTTTTTCCAATACTTCCATGTTGGGATTAGTTACCAGTTCTAATTTGATACAAATTCATATTTTTTGGGAACTAGTGGGAATGTGTTCCTATTTATTAATAGGGTTTTGGTTCACACGACCGATTGCCGCAAGTGCTTGTCAAAAAGCTTTTGTAACTAATCGTGTAGGAGATTTTGGTTTATTATTAGGAATCTTAGGTCTTTATTGGATAACAGGTAGTTTGGAATTTCGGGATTTGTTCGAAATAGCTAATAACTTGATCCATAATAATGGGGTCAGCTCCTTATTTGCTACTTTGTGCGCCTCTTTATTATTTGTCGGTGCAGTTTCTAAATCTGCACAATTCCCCCTCCACGTATGGTTACCTGATGCCATGGAAGGACCTACTCCTATCTCGGCCCTTATACACGCGGCTACTATGGTAGCAGCAGGAATTTTTCTTGTAGCTCGGCTTATTCCTCTTTTCATAGACATACCTTATATAATGAATTTCATTTCTTTAATAGGTGTAATAACAGTACTATTAGGAGCTACTTTTTCTCTTGCTCAAAGAGACATTAAAAGAAGTTTAGCTTATTCTACAATGTCTCAATTAGGTTATATTATGTTAGCTCTAGGTATAGGTTCTTATCGAGCGGCTTTATTCCATTTGATCACTCATGCCTATTCTAAAGCTTTATTGTTTTTGGGATCTGGATCTATTATTCATTCAATGGAACCTATTGTTGGATATTCACCAGAAAAAAGTCAGAATATGGTTCTTATGGGTGGTTTAACAAGATATGTTCCAATTACAAGAAC
>NW_027332432.1:654266-656766 GCF_000442705.2 Elaeis guineensis
TAAAAAGGGTTTCAATTTATTCAAATGAACGATTTGAACACCTATTGATTCTAACAACTGATTGCAGAGTTGATCATTCGGACCTTTCAATTCATAGATGTGGATCTCGGACCTATGAATGGGGATATTCCCGATACTCACAAAGAAAAGGGGAAGTGACTTGGACAAAAAGGAAGTGACTTGGACAAAAAGAGAAGTGACTTGGACAAATCTTGTTTGTCGATAGCCTCGGACCAATCAATCGAATATTGATTAATACGTAATCGATTGAACACTACTTGAAAACGGTTCTTCTGTTCAGAAACGAAATGTTCCAAATGTTCCTGGAAATTCTTGCTCCCATTGGAACATTTGTATCTATATGCATCAGGATCCCGATTCATGGATCTCTCGGTTCGAGAAATAAGAGGATCAAACCATTTCTTCTGACTCTTTTTCAAATTCGATAAATGTTGGTTGATCGTATATTTCATTATAGTTATATGATTCAGAGTATCATTTCCTATTCGATCCCTTTGAATTCCATATTCGAAGTTGCGATCGGATCTATTCATTAAAAAGAATCGATTCGATACATTTCTTATGTACCCATAGGTGCTATATTGGATTTGAATCAGATTTCGGATCAATCTATATTGATTGACTGCCTCCATTATGTTGTTGCTAGCAAATACCGCTGTTTTTAGTTTTGGATCTTCCAAATCATTCCCGCAGTAGATCCGGACCGATTTTTTTCTGATCCTTCGATAAAAAGATTCATTCTCTTCATAAAAAAGAGGAGGTAGAACCAATAAAGATTTCTTTTTCGATTCATCTCTGGAGTTGAATACCTCATTCAAGAATTTTTTTTGATCCAACCCGTAGGAATCAATAGAAAAGGCAAATCCCCTATGATACACCAGATCCGGCTCGGTTATTGATAGAGTGAATAGATCTGCCATTTCTTGAAATCTCTCTTCTGATTCAAAATCGTGGTGTAACGTGTATCCCCCTTTGTTCCGGTCATGGAATAGATGAAATAAATCAAAAAATGGATTTTTTTTCAAGAATGAAATCTTATTGGAACTGTCCATATCCGGTTCATCCTTCGGAACCATATCACATCCCGGATCTGATGAAATAGGATGAATTGAGGCGGTATTTTGTAAATACGTAATTATCTTGAATATATCAACCATTTCTTTATTTTCCGATCGCCTGGAAGGGACAAAAGAAACATCTTGTTTTTTCTTCAAAAATTTCTGATCTCTAGTGGACCTCTCAGTAGGATTCGAACCCAGATGAAGTTCTGACCATCTGTCAGAGAAAAAAGAACGAATTGATCTTGTAGGATTCCCAAGAAATTCTTCGATTTCTTCCGGAAGCAGATGATTATTCATCTGCTTCTCACGTTCCGTGAATAGCCGGGACATTGAGGAAGATCCAAAAAGGCATTTCGGGAATCGATCTGATTCTATCTCTGTTCGTTCCGTTTGAAGAAAGGAAGGATCCAAAAGAATCGATCTTTCTTTTAGTTGCTGAATCTCTGTTTGATCGATCAATGTGTGATATTCCGAATCCTCATTTCTAATGGAATCGAAATGATCTATGGATTGATCAGAAGATCCTTTCAATTGGCTAGAATCCCTTACTTGAACGAAAATAGATCTTGTGGAATCATATTGAATATTTGACAATACATTCCGTACCTTGCTAAAAAACCGATCCTTGTTTACCAACCACACATTGTCTAACCAAATCAAATTCTCTCTCGATACGTTCCTCAAAAAATCCGATTCGTGCTGATTCTTCCCCCAACTAACGAAGAGATCTTGGCGGAATTGCCACATATGAAATTGAGCACAATTTTGCAAAGAAATACCCCACTTGTTTCTCGAGAAGAGATGGGAAACATGCTCAATATCATTTGATTGAATAGTTGCCTCAGCTCCTTGTTGTTTGAAGAAAACCTCCCCTTCAATTGGTCTTTTTTCACGAAAAGCAGACATGAGATAACAAATCAAGTCTTTCCCTAAGATTTCGAATAGCTGTCCCGAATTCAAGTTGATTATGTTTCGCTTCTTCCTCGGAGAAAGACGATCAAACAATTCCCAATCATGGTCCTTGCGGATCGGATCATCCGTATAGGATAAAAAAAGAAACTCCAGATATTTGCTATCTTTCTCTTTGAATGAGATCTCAATTCCAGCTACGGTTTCATTAGATATCTTACAACTAGAATCCCTCTTTTTTCCGATCCGGTTCCTCCACCACCGCGAACTCCGGTTAGATTCAGGCATGATACACTTTTTATTTATTGGGAGAACCCAAGTACTCTCTTGCGGATCCATGAAACAACTCTCAGAAATCTTTTTCCCTTTTGGAAGATACAGGAGCGAAACGATCAACCTATTGATATTGGAAGACCAAAAAGATTCTTCCAATGTCTCATTTCTGGGTCCAATGGAATTCATAGGTATAGGAAGAATAGGTATAGGAAGAAGCCCCATCAAATAGAGAT
>NW_027332432.1:661766-666207 GCF_000442705.2 Elaeis guineensis
CTCTGTTTTTTTGAGGATCCACTGTGATAATGAGAAAGATTTCTACATATCCGACCAAATCGATCAATAATATCGCAATCTGATAAATTGGTCCAGATCGGCTTACTAATAGGATGCCCCGATACGGTACAAAATTTAGCTTTAGACAATGATCCAATAAGAGGAATAACAGGGACTCTGGTATCGAATTTTTTAATAACAGTATCTATTAGAAATGAATTCTCTAGCATTTGATTCCTTACCGCCGAAGGATTTATTAGTACACTTGAAAGATAACCTAGAAAATAGAAAGAACAGCTTGATAATTGGTTTATATGGATCCTGTACGGTTGAGACCAAAAGTGAAAATAATATTGCCAGAAATTGACAAGATGACATTTCCATTTCTTCATCAGAAGATGAGTCCCCTTTGAAACCAGAATTGCTTTTCCTTGATATCGAACATAATGCATGAAGGGATCCTTGAAGAACCATAGGGTCTTCTGAAAATAATTACGGCGCACTACTATAAGATGTTCGATTTTTCCATAGAAATGTGTTCGCTCAAGAAAGGCTCCAGAAGATGTTAATCGTAAATAAGAAGATTGTTTACGAAGAAAAACTAATACAAATTCGCATTCAGATACATAAGAATTATATGGGAACCGAAATAGTCTTTTATTTTCTTTTGAAAAAAAAATAGAATTATTCGGAGTAATAAGACTATTCCAATTATGATATTCGTGAAGAAAGAATCGCAATAAATGTAAAGAAGGAACATCTTGGATCCAGCATTGAAGGATTTGAACCAAGATTTTCAGATGGATGGGATAAGGTATTAGTATATCTGACACATAATTTAAATGCGACAATTTGTCCTCCAAAAAGGGAAATATTGAATGAATAGATCGTAAATTCAAATTCTGAGATTTTGGTATTTTTTTTTCTTCGAGGGAAGATACTAATCGCAGCAAGATTGGAATTTCCACAATGACTGCAAAACCTTCCAATATCATCTGAGAATAAAAATGAAAATCAAAATAATTGTTGTGCCCAACGAATCGATTTTGGTTAGAATCATTAACCGAATAAATCAAATAATTCTGTTGATACATTCGAATAATTGAACGTTTCACAAGTACTGAACTAGATTTATTGTCATAACCAAAAATTTCCGTGGATTCGTAAAAAATCGAACCATTTAAACCACGATCATGAGCAAATGTGTAAATATACTCCTTAAAGAGAAGCGGATATAGAAAGTGTTGTTGCCGAGATCTATCTTTTTCTAAATATCCTTGTAATTCTTCCATTTCCATTTCTACTTGAACCAGAGGCAGGACCCATTTCATTTTTTGGGTTATCAAATGATACATAGTGCAATATGGTCAGAACAGGGTATATATTATGTATATAATTACAGTAAGAAAAAAATATATATCCCACAAACAAAGGAAACAGGGGAGTCCAATCAACAGATCTTTTTCCTCTCCTTTTCTATCCAATTGGTTTATGTTCGTTATAATTACAAGAGGGTCAAAAATCCTTTATTTTTGCAACTCAATCGCTCTTTTGACTTTGGAATAAATTCTCTTTATCAGTATACTGTTTCTTCTACACATCCGTCTCCAATCCATAATAAAGAATAATTAGGATTCATTAAAAAAAAAGAAAGAAAATCAATGGTCCACTCACAAAAGAACCCACCCTTTCCCGCATCAGGCACTAATCTATCTTTAACGTCTAATTAGATCGGGTAATCATTCAAATTAAGAACAAAAGCTCGTTGCTTTTTATTTCACCAGAATTAGAGCCATAGGGCTCTATCCATTTATTCACTAGACCCAACTGTAAATGGGAATTTTTTTTTCACTTCCAAAAAGAAAAAAAATTTGTAACGATCCGGTAAGGATAAACTCAAAGTTCTACTTTAATTAAATAATAAATTAAATAATAAATTAAATAATAAATTAAATAATTAATAATTAAATAATAAAAAAATAATAATATTTTATTACGACATGCTGTTTTTTCCATTCATTACCTTTGAGGATCAGTCGTGGTCTTATAGACTCTACCAATAGTCTGGACGAATCTGTTGCTTCATCCAAATGTGTAAAAGATCATAGTCGCACTTAAAAGCCGAGTACTCTACCGTTGAGTTAGCAACCCGAATAAAATAAATAGGATATGTAAATACGGTCAAAATAAAAAAATCAATTGAATTGCACTGCACGACCCCGTCAAAACATTGAACTAGAACAAATCGAAAAGAAAGATTTGTTGATCAATTAAAAACACCAAAATACCAAAATGGACAGATCAGATTAAACAACAACAGATTCCCAATAGAGATGTCAAAATTGTGACAAACCACCATTTTATTTATCAATTTTCTTTTCTTTTTCGTTAAGAAAATACATCTTGTATGCCAGTAAATCCGGTAGGGCAAACCCATCATTTGACTGAAGTGAAGGAAAGAAAAAACCAATATGGGGTGGAGATAAACGGATCTATTTATCTACGATCGAATTATATTTCTTCGATGCACCATTGTCAATATGAATCCAATGTTAAGAAAACAAATTTAAGTAAATCAAATAAGGACTTGTGTTGGATTGGCACAACATAAACATAAATAATAAATTTGGATGAAAAAAAAAAATACGAAAGAGGTAAAGTAAAGAAAAAATCTCGGGTTTATTCAATCAATAGAGGTACAATAAGCAAGATTAACCCCTTATTTGTTGGTGGATTCCCGCAACAAACAAAACAAGAAAAAAAGTAAATTAAGTATGAATACAGCAAGAAAAAGGCAAATTGTGTGTAAATAATTACACAAAGATAGATACTAGTTACCCCCCCCTTTTTTTTTTATTTATTAATTTTGTTTTTTTCCTTTAATTAACTCGAATCGAAGTTCTTTCTTGAAATAATTCTGCCTTCCTTAAAATATCACAAACAGTTCCCGTAGGTTGAGCACCTTTTTCAAGGAAATATAGAATAAGAGGAACATTTAAATAAGTTTGATTCTTTATCGGATCGTAAAAACCTACTTTTCTAAGATCTCTTCCTTCTCTTCGGGATCGAACATCAATTGCAACGATTCGGTAGATGGCTCATTGGAATAGATGTAAATAAACAATGCCCCCCTAGAAACGTATGGGAGGTTTTCTCCTCATACGGCTCGAGAAAAAAGGATTCTAAATTTCTGTATATGTATATAATGGCAAATGGATCCATAAAATCATGAATTAGACTATGATTTGAGTCGTTTTTTTTATTCTTCCTTACAGAAAAAAGAAATCTCATTCGTACTCATAACTCAAGTTGGGTAATTCTGACAGAGTTCGAAGGGAAACCCTTAGACATTTATTGAGCCGTCTCTAACCTCTTTTGTTTGTCTCATCTCGAATCTATTTTTATTCCTCATTCTGATTCAATTGTTGAGACAATTGAAAATAGTGTTTACTTGTTCCGGAATCCTTTATCTTTGCTTTGTGAAATCATTGGGTTTAGACATTACTTCGGTGATCCTTACTCTTTCAAAAGAGCAGCAACATACCTTTTTGTTTTTTGTTATTTTTTTCTATACTATAGAAATAGAATATGAACGGTGGATTCCCTTGTGATACACTTTTGATCGAAATAGTTTTACCAATTCTGAAAAATTTTACTTTTTATTTTTCAAACTTCTTTGATTTTTCGATTTTTTTAACCTTTCGATTTATATATTGAGGATATACTTACAAAGTTGGTCTAACTTATTAATAGTTACTAACCCTAGATTCTTCCCCCCGATAAACGAATCAATCCTTTCTGCTCGAGCTCCATCATGTACTATTTACTTACAACCTAACACAAATTAGGTTCCTAACAGAGCAGAACAAACTATGTCGAGCTAAGAACATCTTCATTCCTATAGAAAATGATGGATGTAAGAATCCACAGCCGATCATGTCCTTCAAGTCGCACGTTGCTTTCTACCACATCGTTTCAAACGAAGTTTTACCATAACATTCCTCTAATTTTATTTCAAACCGGTATGTAATTGATTCAATATGGAATCATGAATAGTCATTGGCTCAACCGGTGTGTGTATACCGGTATATAATAGTACATACTTTCTATCTATCTATGGATAGATCTATCTATCTATGGATAGATAAGTATTCATCCGGGGAAGGCTCGGTAAGGATCCAATTTATTTAACTCTATATTCTATCATATGAATGAAACATATTTCTAAAAAAGACGAATAAATAAGTTTGCTTAAGACTTATTTACATCTTAAAAAGATTGTTCGGGACGATCAATCATGAAGGATCCATTTTTCTCGAACAAATAAACTATAAACCTCAAAAGAAGAACCTTTAATATTAATAGATTTGCAATCCCGGAACAAAATCAATTATTAATAAAATAAAACTTTTTTATTTTATACAATACGGAATTTGTTTAC
>NC_017602.1:2500-25000 GCF_000442705.2 Elaeis guineensis
CGCTCAAGAAAGGCTCCAGAAGATGTTAATCGTAAATAAGAAGATTGTTTACGAAGAAAAACTAATACAAATTCGCATTCAGATACATAAGAATTATATGGGAACCGAAATAGTCTTTTATTTTCTTTTGAAAAAAAAATAGAATTATTCGGAGTAATAAGACTATTCCAATTATGATATTCGTGAAGAAAGAATCGCAATAAATGTAAAGAAGGAACATCTTGGATCCAGCATTGAAGGATTTGAACCAAGATTTTCAGATGGATGGGATAAGGTATTAGTATATCTGACACATAATTTAAATGCGACAATTTGTCCTCCAAAAAGGGAAATATTGAATGAATAGATCGTAAATTCAAATTCTGAGATTTTGGTATTTTTTTTTCTTCGAGGGAAGATACTAATCGCAGCAAGATTGGAATTTCCACAATGACTGCAAAACCTTCCAATATCATCTGAGAATAAAAATGAAAATCAAAATAATTGTTGTGCCCAACGAATCGATTTTGGTTAGAATCATTAACCGAATAAATCAAATAATTCTGTTGATACATTCGAATAATTGAACGTTTCACAAGTACTGAACTAGATTTATTGTCATAACCAAAAATTTCCGTGGATTCGTAAAAAATCGAACCATTTAAACCACGATCATGAGCAAATGTGTAAATATACTCCTTAAAGAGAAGCGGATATAGAAAGTGTTGTTGCCGAGATCTATCTTTTTCTAAATATCCTTGTAATTCTTCCATTTCCATTTCTACTTGAACCAGAGGCAGGACCCATTTCATTTTTTGGGTTATCAAATGATACATAGTGCAATATGGTCAGAACAGGGTATATATTATGTATATAATTACAGTAAGAAAAAAATATATATCCCACAAACAAAGGAAACAGGGGAGTCCAATCAACAGATCTTTTTCCTCTCCTTTTCTATCCAATTGGTTTATGTTCGTTATAATTACAAGAGGGTCAAAAATCCTTTATTTTTGCAACTCAATCGCTCTTTTGACTTTGGAATAAATTCTCTTTATCAGTATACTGTTTCTTCTACACATCCGTCTCCAATCCATAATAAAGAATAATTAGGATTCATTAAAAAAAAGAAAGAAAATCAATGGTCCACTCACAAAAGAACCCACCCTTTCCCGCATCAGGCACTAATCTATCTTTAACGTCTAATTAGATCGGGTAATCATTCAAATTAAGAACAAAAGCTCGTTGCTTTTTATTTCACCAGAATTAGAGCCATAGGGCTCTATCCATTTATTCACTAGACCCAACTGTAAATGGGAATTTTTTTTTCACTTCCAAAAAGAAAAAAAATTTGTAACGATCCGGTAAGGATAAACTCAAAGTTCTACTTTAATTAAATAATAAATTAAATAATAAATTAAATAATAAATTAAATAATTAATAATTAAATAATAAAAAAAATAATAATATTTTATTACGACATGCTGTTTTTTCCATTCATTACCTTTGAGGATCAGTCGTGGTCTTATAGACTCTACCAATAGTCTGGACGAATCTGTTGCTTCATCCAAATGTGTAAAAGATCATAGTCGCACTTAAAAGCCGAGTACTCTACCGTTGAGTTAGCAACCCGAATAAAATAAATAGGATATGTAAATACGGTCAAAATAAAAAAATCAATTGAATTGCACTGCACGACCCCGTCAAAACATTGAACTAGAACAAATCGAAAAGAAAGATTTGTTGATCAATTAAAAACACCAAAATACCAAAATGGACAGATCAGATTAAACAACAACAGATTCCCAATAGAGATGTCAAAATTGTGACAAACCACCATTTTATTTATCAATTTTCTTTTCTTTTTCGTTAAGAAAATACATCTTGTATGCCAGTAAATCCGGTAGGGCAAACCCATCATTTGACTGAAGTGAAGGAAAGAAAAAACCAATATGGGGTGGAGATAAACGGATCTATTTATCTACGATCGAATTATATTTCTTCGATGCACCATTGTCAATATGAATCCAATGTTAAGAAAACAAATTTAAGTAAATCAAATAAGGACTTGTGTTGGATTGGCACAACATAAACATAAATAATAAATTTGGATGAAAAAAAAAAATACGAAAGAGGTAAAGTAAAGAAAAAATCTCGGGTTTATTCAATCAATAGAGGTACAATAAGCAAGATTAACCCCTTATTTGTTGGTGGATTCCCGCAACAAACAAAACAAGAAAAAAAGTAAATTAAGTATGAATACAGCAAGAAAAAGGCAAATTGTGTGTAAATAATTACACAAAGATAGATACTAGTTACCCCCCCCTTTTTTTTTTATTTATTAATTTTGTTTTTTTCCTTTAATTAACTCGAATCGAAGTTCTTTCTTGAAATAATTCTGCCTTCCTTAAAATATCACAAACAGTTCCCGTAGGTTGAGCACCTTTTTCAAGGAAATATAGAATAAGAGGAACATTTAAATAAGTTTGATTCTTTATCGGATCGTAAAAACCTACTTTTCTAAGATCTCTTCCTTCTCTTCGGGATCGAACATCAATTGCAACGATTCGGTAGATGGCTCATTGGAATAGATGTAAATAAACAATGCCCCCCCTAGAAACGTATGGGAGGTTTTCTCCTCATACGGCTCGAGAAAAAAGGATTCTAAATTTCTGTATATGTATATAATGGCAAATGGATCCATAAAATCATGAATTAGACTATGATTTGAGTCGTTTTTTTATTCTTCCTTACAGAAAAAAAGAAATCTCATTCGTACTCATAACTCAAGTTGGGTAATTCTGACAGAGTTCGAAGGGAAACCCTTAGACATTTATTGAGCCGTCTCTAACCTCTTTTGTTTGTCTCATCTCGAATCTATTTTTATTCCTCATTCTGATTCAATTGTTGAGACAATTGAAAATAGTGTTTACTTGTTCCGGAATCCTTTATCTTTGCTTTGTGAAATCATTGGGTTTAGACATTACTTCGGTGATCCTTACTCCTTTCAAAAGAGCAGCAACATACCTTTTTGTTTTTTGTTATTTTTTTCTATACTATAGAAATAGAATATGAACGGTGGATTCCCTTGTGATACACTTTTGATCGAAATAGTTTTACCAATTCTGAAAAATTTTACTTTTTATTTTTCAAACTTCTTTGATTTTTCGATTTTTTTAACCTTTCGATTTATATATTGAGGATATACTTACAAAGTTGGTCTAACTTATTAATAGTTACTAACCCTAGATTCTTCCCCCCGATAAACGAATCAATCCTTTCTGCTCGAGCTCCATCATGTACTATTTACTTACAACCTAACACAAATTAGGTTCCTAACAGAGCAGAACAAACTATGTCGAGCTAAGAACATCTTCATTCCTATAGAAAATGATGGATGTAAGAATCCACAGCCGATCATGTCCTTCAAGTCGCACGTTGCTTTCTACCACATCGTTTCAAACGAAGTTTTACCATAACATTCCTCTAATTTTATTTCAAACCGGTATGTAATTGATTCAATATGGAATCATGAATAGTCATTGGCTCAACCGGTGTGTGTATACCGGTATATAATAGTACATACTTTCTATCTATCTATGGATAGATCTATCTATCTATGGATAGATAAGTATTCATCCGGGGAAGGCTCGGTAAGGATCCAATTTATTTAACTCTATATTCTATCATATGAATGAAACATATTTCTAAAAAAGACGAATAAATAAGTTTGCTTAAGACTTATTTACATCTTAAAAAGATTGTTCGGGACGATCAATCATGAAGGATCCATTTTTCTCGAACAAATAAACTATAAACCTCAAAAGAAGAACCTTTAATATTAATAGATTTGCAATCCCGGAACAAAATCAATTATTAATAAAATAAAACTTTTTTATTTTATACAATACGGATTTTGTTTTACTTCAGGTTCAAGAATTTTTCTTTTCCATCAATTCCATAAAGTCAAGTAGATGCAATATACGAATTTCCCCCAATCGCTACATTACATTGATTTACAATTATTCATTTGAACCGGATAAGATATAAGATGAACCAGATAAAATACAAAAAAATGGGGTCCAGATCAATTCGTTTTTACTATTTTTTTCCCACACCAGTTTTAGAAGTTTTAAGACCAGTGATGAAATTAGTACCAAAAACTCCCTACTCTTTAGTCTCCACATAGACTGTGGAATTGGGATACCCCATTTATTTACTTTAGGCTTTTTACCCTTGGTAAGGGAATAAAGAGGCCTTTCTTTCATTCACATTTCGATTCAGAATGCTTCATGTGAGAATTGACATTTCATAGATATGGGACATAAAGTTTCCAAAAGTAACTAACTTTAAAATGAATATTGAGTAGTACGAACATATCCTGAATGTGAATGATAAACCCAGAACTTCTTTTTTGAATTAAAAAAAAAGTATTTCCACCCACATTTGACACTTGATTACGTTTGTGAGAAACCAAATGAAAGAAAAAATATGATTCTAAGAATGATTCTTAGAATTCAGAACAATGTTCTCGTTAACAATTTTATGTTTCATGTGGGATACAATGTGATCCCATCTTTCGTTTCTGATGGAAACGATCTGGGACGGAAGGATTCGAACCTCCGAGTAACGGGACCAAAACCCGCTGCCTTACCGCTTGGCCACGCCCCATTTCGAATTTCTATTCGACACTAATAAACATTAATATTGGTATTGGTTATTCGTCAATTCCAACCCAATAAATACATTGGGGATATATTGTTGCTAGGATTCAACACATGTAGATATAGAATCAAAAAAATTCATTGATCATTACGTGGAATTCAGTTAAGATATTGTATGAAAATGGAATTCCTTGTATTCTCATTTGAGAATGGAAGGAAAGATTTTTTGACTTGTCTTTTTTTTTCCTTAATAAAAAAAAACTCAATCAGAATAAAATTATCTAATCTACAAGAACGAAATTTTGTTATGCTTAATATCTTTAGTTTAATCTGCATCTGTCTTAATTCTATCTTTTATTTGAGTAGTTTTTTCTTCGCCAAATTGCCCGAAGCTTATGCCTTTTTAAATCCAATCGTAGATGTTATGCCTGTCATACCTGTACTTTTTTTTCTCTTAGCCTTTGTTTGGCAAGCTGCTGTAAGTTTTCGATGATTTAATACTCTGCTAAATTCATGATTTATTCGATAAATCAAAATTCGAAAAATTGATAAGACCAGATAAGTCTTACATTATGAACCCTCGATTCAAAAATCGAAATTCTTGTATATTGAATAACCACGGCGATGAATTTTGATCAACTTATTTCCTCGTTCTGACCTTACAGTGAGCAAAGACTTTATTAGGTTGCCTACAATACCTAATTATTCATATGACAAGAAATTTTTGATAACGAAGGAATCAAAATCTTATTCCAAAGAAATTCGTGAAAATGACTTTCTTTTCAAAAAACACTTCATTTTTTTGGGGGTGTCATGTCAAAACAAAATAGTGTATGTGGTAAAAAATAAGTAACCTATTCCCTTTTTCAAAAAAAAGATCTTGGAGATTGTGTAATGCTTACTCTCAAACTATTCGTTTATACAGTAGTGATATTCTTTATTTCTCTCTTCATCTTCGGATTTTTATCCAATGATCCAGGGCGTAATCCTGGACGTGAGGAATAAAAAAAAGATATTTTTAGTTTTTCCTGCTTTTTCTAAATTTTTTTTCTTATGATTTTATCTATTCCATACATTTACCTATGATAAAATCAAGGGATCGAAATTCCTTCGAATTCGAAAGTCTTCAAGTAATAAGAAGAAGCGGAGAGAGAGGGATTCGAACCCTCGGTACGAATAACTCGTACAACGGATTAGCAATCCGCCGCTTTAGTCCACTCAGCCATCTCTCCCCATCCCCATCCCCATTTAAAAATGGAAAATTTTTTATGTGATGTGACACGTGAAGTAAAGATATATAAAAATATAAAATAGATAAATAAAAAAGTAAAACAATTATATAACATATAAATTATATAACATATATAAATAAACATTATAATATAACTTATAAAGATATATAAAAAGAACAATAAAGTAATATATATCTATATAGGAATAGGATAAATATATATATATATAAGAAGAAATTTGATCAGGAATTCAATTTAGATAATGATTCGAAACGGATATCCCAAATAGAAAAATACCCTACTTCTTTTATTTTGTACGAAAGGTTTATTCCCCCGGCTTGGTTTAAGTACTGGCCGGGCCAGGCCAGTATTTCCATAGATAAAATGATTTAATAATGATTTGATATCAATCAAAAATACTTGTTGAAGTGTCATTTCTTATTATTAATACTTAATATTATTACTTAATATTATTACTTAATATTATTAATATGAAATTAATATATTTTAATATGAAATTAATATATTTTTTTATTTTCTTTTTATCAATTTATTACTTACTGGAAAAAGAAACTGGAATAATAAATATATAAATATATGTATATATATTTATATATTTATTATGTACATATATATGTACATATATTAAACAATAAAAATTATTAAAATGAAAAAAAAATATCAAATATTAAACACACATATTTATAAACGTAGTTATAATATAACTCATTTATTTGTTCAAGAGACAAGCTTTATTTGAACAATTGAGATCCAATTGACCCGAATTCTTAATTCATAAGTAAGATCTGGCAGTTGAAAGAGAAGTTGAAAAAAAAAATAAACCATGTATGCAGATTTCATCCTTTCAATGATCCAGCTTCAATGATTCTTTCAGACCGGGACTGTCAGTAATGACTTCGTATCAAACGAAAAGAAAAGTATAATATAACTATAACTTTTTTTATGTTATTTAAGTAAGCTTTCTGCTCTTCGCCCATTTAAGTCTAAGTCCCCGGCGGGACGAAGCGTCAACGCTCAAATTTTCATGATTCTGATGCTATCTTGATTGCGCCTCACTCTTTTGTTCGACAAATGGTCCATTCATATACAATAATAAATATATAGCGGGTATAGTTTAGTGGTAAAAGTGTGATTCGTTCTATCAAAAACTTAAATAGTTAAGGGGTCTTTCAGTTTTTTTCATATTCCGATCAAAAACTTTATTTCTTAAAAAGGTTTAATCCTTTACCTCTCAATAGTATATTTGAGGAAGAATATACATTCTCACGATTTGTATCCAAAGGCCAATTAGAAATTGAATAAAAAAGATTGGATTATGGATATGGAGTCGCGAAGCATAATTTTTTTGGATTGGATTAACTCTTCCAATTGAATGAGTATGAATAAAGGATCTATGGATGAAGATACAAAAGTTTATTTCCAATCGTAACTAGATCTTCAATTTTTTTTTGTAAAAGGGAAATTGAAGCCAAATAGCTATAAAATGATGGTTTTGGTTTACTAGAACCATCAGCATATTGTTTCAGCTCGGTGGAAACCAAATTCTTTTCCTCAGGATCCTGCGAGTGGAAATAGGGAACGAAGTAACTAGACTAAATGGATTTAGTATAATCCCCCTCCTCTAGAGGGATCATCTAGAAAGCAAGTAGCTTTGGATGGATTCATACAGAAAAGCTAACATAGATGTTATGGATCTAATTTTTCTCTTTGGGAATACATCGATCTTCTATAAAGGAGCCGAATGAAACCAAAATTTCATGTTCGGTTTTGAATTAGAAACGTTAAAAATGATCAACCAACGTCGACTATAACCCCTAGCCTTCCAAGCTAACGATGCGGGTTCGATTCCCGCTACCCGCTCTATATTCTTTATTATATATGCCCTTTATTATACATACATCATCGATTTGGATATGCATCCTTGTTTTTTATTCCCTAAAATATTTTCCGTGTAATCGTTTTTTATCCGAACAAGAGAAAGGAAGAATACGAAAGAAGAAAATAGGAACGAAAAGCGTCCATTGTCTAATGGATAGGACAGAGGTCTTCTAAACCTTTGGTATAGGTTCAAATCCTATTGGACGCAATTTATTTCCATCTATCTTTTTTAAATGGCTATACCAAGAAACCTTTTTTGAATGATTCGAATCAGAAATATTTCTCAATGAGTATTCTTGTACTAAGAATAAGAGGGAGAAGTTGACGCTTGTTCCTGAAGTAAAAACAGTTCGATCTGTTCCTGAATAGCTTCCCTCAAAAGGGCTTCCGCTTGCTCGGTGAATGTCTTGGTAGAAGATATAATTTCTTGGAATTGAGGTTTATTCTTTTTTAAGTAGGTACGTAACTGAACGAGAAATTTCTTTACCTGTCCAATTTCTAACGGATCAAGATATCCATTCGCTCCGGTATAAATAGTAACTATCTGTTCTTCCACCGTGAGAGGGTCTGATTGGGATTGTTTAAGCAACTCACGTAATCGTTGACCTCTTGCCAATTGATTCTGAGTAGCTTTATCGAGATCAGAAGCGAATTGTGCAAAGGCTTCTAACTCTGCGAATTGCGCTAGTTCCAATTTTGATTTGCCAGCTACTTGTTTCATGGCTTTAATTTGAGCTGCGGATCCCACTCTGGAAACAGAAATACCCACATTAATAGCGGGTCGGATTCCAGCATTGAATAGATCGGCGGATAAGAATATTTGTCCATCTGTAATGGAAATTACATTAGTAGGAATATAAGCTGAAACGTCCCCAGATTGAGTCTCAACTATTGGTAAAGCAGTCATACTCCCTTCACCTAAACGAGAATTTGATTTAGCGGCTCTTTCCAAAAGGCGCGAATGCAAATAAAAAACATCTCCTGGATAAGCTTCACGACCAGGGGGTCTTCTTAATAGAAGAGACATTTGTCGATAAGCTTGTGCCTGCTTGGAGAGATCATCATAAATTATTAAAGTATGTTTTTTACGGTACATAAAATATTCAGCCAGAGCCGCTCCCGTATAAGGAGCGAGGTATTGTAATGTAGCAGGTGAATCCGCCGTTTGGGCTACCACAATGGTGTATTCCATCGCCCCTCGTTCCTGAAAAGTAGTCACTACCTGAGCCACAGAAGATGCTTTTTGACCAATAGCTACATAAACACATATCACATTTTGCCCTTTTTGGTTAAGAATCGTATCTGTAGCTACTGCTGTTTTTCCAGTCTGTCTATCCCCAATAATTAATTCTCGCTGACCGCGTCCTATAGGGATCATCGAATCGATAGCAATAAGCCCCGTTTGAAGAGGTTCATATACAGAACGTCTCGAAATAATACCTGGGGCAGGAGATTCAATTAACCGAGATTCAGAAGCTGAAATTTCACCTCTCCCATCAATAGGTTTAGCCAGAGCATTTATAACACGACCCAAATAAGCCTCACTCACAGGTATCTGAGCAATTCTTCCTGTTGCTTTTACAGAACTTCCTTCTTGTATCATCAAACCATCACCCATTAATACAACGCCAACATTATTTGATTCCAAATTCAGAGCAATTCCTATTGTACCCTCTTCAAATTCTACTAATTCACCTGCCATTACTTCATCAAGACCATGGATACGAGCAATGCCATCGCCCACTTGAAGTACGGTACCGGTATTCACAATCTTTACTTCTCTATTATATTGTTCAATACGTTCACGGATAATATTTCTAATTTCGTTGGCTCGAAGGGTTACCATTAGTGTTTTTTTTATTCTTTTTCGAAAGCAAAGGGAAAAAATAATGCCTAAACTCTAAACTAAAGTAAAAGTAAAAGGGCTAATCTGTTATTTCTTCCATGGCCCCTAGAATGCCAATATTAGCACGGATCGTACGGAAATGTAACTCACTATTCAAACAACTATTCAGAGTTCCTAGAGCTCCTTGTAAGGCTTGTTGAAAAACTCGTTGTCGGACCTGATTAATCGCTCTTTGTTGTTCAAAATGAAGGGTTTCATTTTTGTAATTTTCTAATCGTTCCAAAGTGTCACAAGTAGCATTAATCAAATTTTCTTTTTCTCGTTCTATCTCAGAGTATCCATTCATTCGATACTCATCTGCTTCTATTTCTACTTTCCGTAAGCGAGTCCTGGCTCTTTCGAGCTGCTCAATGGCCCCTCTACGTAATTCTTCCGAATTTCGAATAGTACTCAAGATCCTCTGTTTTCGATTATCTAATAAATCATTTAATGAAAGTAGATTATCTTACCATTAATTTCACAACTTCCATAATCTCTTCCCGAACCAAACATGAATCTTTCGATTCATTTGGCTCTCACGCTCAATTATTTATTTTATGTTATGGGCATTCCCATATCTTTTTTTTTTAATGTAATGAGCCTACCCTCTCTTTTCTGTTTATATTCAAAAACATCGAAACTGATATAAGACCAGAATATTAGGAGGACTCTTCCGACCAGACAAAAATCTATAATTGTCAGCAAAGTTCTTTCTTTATTTGTATTTGTTCTTTATTTGTATTTGTTCTTTATTTAATTTAAAATTTAAATTTACAATTTATTTCTATATTTTTTTTATTTCCTTTTTTTCTTCAAATCCAAAAATTCCTATTTTTTTTTTACGTAGGTCGTCGATTCGGCATTGGAAAAAAGAGCAAGATGCCCATTTTTTTAATAAATGGTTCAAATCATTTTATCGATATGAGTGTTCTATATCAGATAAATTACCAACTATTCATTTTTAAACCATTT
Source organism: Elaeis guineensis (assembly GCF_000442705.2). Taxonomy (NCBI): domain Eukaryota; kingdom Viridiplantae; phylum Streptophyta; class Magnoliopsida; order Arecales; family Arecaceae; genus Elaeis; species Elaeis guineensis. The sequence goes on from NC_017602.1 coordinate 13,132, forward strand.
CGGTACGTTAGTACCGGTAGAAAGAGTACCATGTTTTGCCTGGACTTCAAACAGTTTAGCTTTAACCATGTTAATGGTCTCACATTATTGGTTGATAGAGAATCAAATTTACCAATAAGTCACGAAATGCTATGGTTCTTACATATGATTTCTTAATTTATTCAGAAATAATTCGTTGAGATCGTGCACTTTTTTTCCTATTTATCCTATAAAATGAATAAAATACCATAAATAAAGTGCAGTCGGATGGATCCAACCTATTCTTGAAATACACAACTCGCACACACCCCCTTTCCAAAAAAAATCAATACACCAAGCACTACACTTAGATTTATTGGATTTGTTGCTAAAATATCGGTATTAAACCCGAAACTCCCGGCGGATGGCCAGTGACCCAAGGAAAGGAAAGAATCGGTTCCATTTTTCATATGCTCTCCTCTTATAGATAGGACTAACAAAGAACAGAGTTCTTTTTGTATCACTTCGTCGTCCCTTTTTTGATCGATTTCTTTTTATTATATAAATTTTATTTCCATTTTTTTTAATGGGAGTAGATTAAATCTAGTAATTTAATTTGATAATTTTTAAATTTCTTACTTGAAGTTTCCAATCCAATAAAATACTTATTAGGTTAAGTCTTGGGTCTCATGTCAATTGTGAAATATCTCGTTTGTTGAAACGATTCCTAAAAAAAGTAAAAAAAAGGTTTCCATTGTACTAAGCTAAGGACGCGAAGGAAGAAAACGAGCGGATCCAGTAATTACTCATCCTCAAAACAGTCCTTCCTTTCTTGGGGTATTGTCTCAACAAATAAATAATTGTAGGAGTAAAGCGTTGATATAATTAGAAGAAGCAAACAGCAATTCTGAGTTAATAAAATAAGAAAAAAGTATAGCGAATTAAAAAAATAAGAAAAAAAGTATAGTATGTAAGGTACTTTTTTACATTTCTAGGATTAAACAAAAGGATTCGCAAACAAAAGCGCTAACGCCACGACCAGTCCATAAATTGTTAAAGCTTCCATAAAAGCTAGACTAAGCAATAAAGTACCTCGTATTTTACCCTCTGCTTCTGGTTGTCTCGCAATACCTTCTACAGCTTGGCCTGCAGCAGTACCTTGACCAACTCCAGGTCCAATAGAAGCAAGCCCTACGGCCAATCCAGCAGCAATAACGGAAGCGGCAGAAATCAGTGGATTCATGGTAAGTTCCTCGCACCAAAAAAAAAGAAATGGTTAATGATACAATCAACCAATGAATTTTTACTTAATTTTTTTATCATTTTTTTTCATTAAGATTTTATCATTAAGATCTATCTGATTAAGATCTATCGGGTCGAAATAACTAAAAACTCCGAATTGAAATGGTAATATTACTGAATCGTCAGAACTATTTCGATATCTCATTTTGAGTTTCTACCCATAATGGAGTTTTTGTAAATACATATGTATACGGTTCTAGTTATTGCATTTCTTTGTTTCGAAACATTCTTTCATTCAATTCTTCTTTCCTTTCTTTTTTCTTCTAGATACTATCCTTGAGTTCATCTCTTTTTTGCATTTCATTCAATCCACAATCGCAGACGAAACAGAAAGACTTATATTGGAACTATATAAATGCAGTGAACCGCAATCAAATCAATCAATAATATATATATATATAGGGTATATAATAATATATATATATATATTAGGAATAGTCCTATATAACTAGTAAATATCTAATATCACATATACATTTGTTTCTTCCATAACGTAAACCACCCGCATTTTATATTTTATATTGAATCGGATTCTAGAATCATTCCTCGAAACAGACACAGGGGCTGGACTTATAGAGATTACATACATCTAGTGTGACCCCCCCAACCCATCTTTTTTTTTACAATTCCGCAATATCGTCTATCTTTTTTCCTACGACTCTAGGTCGTATATTCATACGTATTTGTATTTGTATCTATTATGTTCCCCAACCAAGTGGATTATCTTGAATCATGCATGAATTGGGATAAGCTTAAAAAAGACTATTTCGAAAACTAGTCAATGATGACCCTCCATGGATTCACCTATATAAGCCGCGGCTAACGTTGCAAAAATAAGAGCTTGAATACCACTTGTAAATAATCCAAGAAGCATAACAGGTATAGGAACTACTGAAGGGACTAAAGAAACAAGAACAACAACTACTAATTCATCAGCCAATATATTCCCGAAAAGTCGAAAACTAAGAGATAAAGGTTTTGTGAAATCTTCTAGGATGTTAATTGGTAAAAGTATTGGGGTTGGTTGAATGTATTTTCCGAAATAACCCAATCCTTTTTTGGTAAGACCCGCATAAAAATATGCCGCTGACGTGGGTAAAGCTAAAGCAACAGTAGTATTTATATCATTCGTAGGCGCAGCTAACTCCCCATGAGGTAATTGTATGATTTTCCAAGGTAAAAGAGCACCTGACCAGTTAGAAACAAAAATAAATAAGAACATAGTTCCAATAAAGGGAACCCAAGGACCATATTCTTCTCCAATCTGAGTTTTGCTCAAATCTCGAATAAATTCAAGGACATATTCGAAGAAATTCTGACCGTCGGTCGGAATGGTTTGTGGATTCCGAACAGCTATGATGACTGAACCTAATAAGATAGCAATTACGACCCAAGAAGTGATAAGTACTTGGGCATGGATTTGTAAACCTCCTATTTGCCAATAGAAATGTTGGCCTACTTCTACACCCGATATATCGTATAACCCTTTGAGTGTTTTAATGGAACATGGTATAACATTCATATTGTCCTCTGACAGAAATTGAACTTCAAAAAAAGGAATTATTTTGATTCAACCATCTATTTCTCAACTCATTAACTTGAATCATTAATCGTATATTTTATTTACGATACCAAGAAATTACATAACATCATAACATAATATCAATATCCCCAGTACTTTTTTTATCTCTTTTTAAAAATCAAAAAAAATAGTACCGATCCAATAAATCTATGGAGTTGCCAAATAATTAACTAATCTTATTATTCTTAATGATAATCAACGATTTCTTATATAGCTAGAACGACCCTCACAAATTGCAGATACTAATTTGTTAAGAATCAATCGGATTGAAGCTATAGCGTCATCATTTGCTGGAATCGAAATATCTGCGAGATCTGGGTCACAATTTGTATCGATTAAACAAATTGTCGGAATCCCCAAAATGACACATTCTCGAAGAGCCGTATATTCTTCTTGCTGATCAACGATGATCACAATATCAGGCAACCCCGTCATATATTTGATCCCGCCGAGATATGTTTGCAAGGTAGATAATTTTCTCTTCAACATTGCTGCATCTCTTTTGGAGAGACAGTTGAGTTTCCCCATCTTTTGTTCTGCTCTTAAGTCCCTGAACTTGTGAAGTCTCGTTTCCGTAGTGGACCAATTCGTTAACATACCACCAAGCCATTTTTTATTAACATAATGACACCGAGCCCTTATTGCAGCTGATGCTACTGAATCCACTGCTTTATTTTTTGTACCAACGATTAAGAAGTTTTTTCCCCTACTTGCTGCATCAAAAACTAAATCACAGGTTTCTGATAAAAAACGAGCAGTTCTAGTGAGATTTGTAATATGAATACCTTTACGCTTTGCAGAGATGTAAGGGGCCATTCTAGGATTCCATTTCTTAGTACCATGACCAAAATGAACTCCTGCTTCCATCATCTCTTCCAAATTGATGTTCCAATATCTTCTTGTCATTTTTCCCCAGACTTCCTTTTTTTTTTAACAAAGAGACGAGGTAACCTGAAATAAATAATTGTTCCGATGGAACCTTCTACGGGGGATTGACCGTTGATACACGACCCAAACCATTAATTTCTTTTAATTACTTATTTTATTTTTTACCAAATCAATAATCGGACCAGATAATTGAAAAATAGTTAAAGTGAAAGAAAAGAATCTGCTCTTAGGAATCATTAAATCGCGTAAATGATTGTTCTGATGTCTCATGGAAATTTGTCTCATGGAAATTGTTTTGGGCGTAAGAACAAAATAATTCTCTATGGTGTAACAAAATATCTCTTATTTCCAAATGAATGTTCTTGTCTTGCCTTGAAGGGTGTACTAATTTTTGGAATCCGGTACCAACAGGTATAATCCCCCCCAGAACAACGTTCTCTTTCAGGCCTTTCAACCAATCAATACGACCTCGTAGAGCAGCTTTTGCTAAAACTCGAGCGGTTTCTTGAAAACTTGCTTCGGATATGAAACTTTGAGTATTTAGAGATGCCCTCGTTATTCCCAATAAGATTGCCCGATAACAGATCGCTTCGTCCAAAGCACGCCCTGCTCGTTCCGCTCGCAAAAAGCCGATTAATTCTCCAGGTAAAAAAACATTAGACATTCCATCTTCTGAAACCAACACTTTTGATGTTACTTGACGTACAATAATTTCTATATGTCTATTATGGATCTGTACCCCCTGGGATCGATAAACCTTTTGGATCTTATTAACCAAAGAGATACGACTTTGGGCTATGGTTAGCTCAGCTCCAATCAAGAATCCCCAGGGGATTCCAAGAATTCTTTGTATACGTTCGTTCCAACCTTCAACTCTCCTTTCTAGGTTCATCGATATTGAATCAATCGAACGCACTTCTAAGATTTGTTCCACTTTTGGAAGACCTTGCGTTATGTCACCAGATCTCGATTTTTCATATATAAATGTAACTAATGTATCTCCTTCGTAAAGTATTTCTCCATAATGGCTATGAACAGTTGCTCCTGGAGTGGCCAAATAGGGTTTAGCTGATCTTATAACTAAGGAGTCAACATGAACAATTAAAATTTGACCAGATTTTTTTACGTGTGATTCGTATTTGAATAGACATACATTTTCGCAAATAAATTGTCCAAGGCTAATTATTGTAGATGTCTCTTCACAATAATCGTGATGGAGAAAGCACCAATTCAAATGGAATGGATTCAAAATTATGTTACCGCATGGATCGGGATTATAAATCCTCCTATTTTCATCTATTAAACAGTATTTAAGTACTTGGAAAGTCTGTTTAAAATTGTCAAGTAACAAATATTTTTTTAACAAGATATGATTATGAGTTATTAAATAGTAAGATGAAAAAAAATTCGCTATTTTAGGGACAATAGTCCCTAAGGGACCCAGCAAATCCCTAATTTGGATTATGGGATCTGATTCTTTTGTCACATTGTTATATTTCGAACCATTGAATGGACCAATTCGAGAACAATTGGATGATGACAAAATTATCAAAGATTGGCATTCATTATTTCGATTCAACAACGTACCAATACCAATAGTTCCTTGATGTTGGGTAAGTGATTGAATCTTCGCCTTGGAATAAAAAGGATTGATATTGGTGCGATCTAATCTATTATCGGAAATCAATACGGAACTTGCCCTATCATACCTTTTTCCGGTATACGAAATAGTGGAATTGACTAACTCAATTCTTATGAAATCGCGAATCAGATCATTTGTCCTTACCTCAACAAAGGAAGCATGAACCTCTTCTATAGAACCATTTTTTTCTTGGTCCCAATTCAATACTAAGCAAGTCCGAACTAATTGAATACTTGTGTGATAAATTCCTCGAATTGACTTGCCATTTCCATAAAGGATATAATTGACAACTCTAAGTTGGACATTATCCTTTTCCTGCAAGAGATCCCGAGGGAAAAGTGTTGCTAAATTTATCCCATCAGCTATTTCATATGTGACTACGGACCGAACCGAAACAAAATACTTTTTCTTGGTGGGTGTGATCCGTTGGACATAGATCCAATTTTTCAATTTTTTTGATTTCTTAGAATTTTTTTTTTCCGTCTCTGGTGGTATCAAAATGCCGCAGTGCCTGGATATCTTATCTGTTTCTCCAGGAAAATGAATATCTCCAGAAAAGATTTTCAGTTCAATACTTTTTTTTTTTCTCTCCACTCGGACTAATCCGCCTACCCGGCTTCTTGTATTTAAAGCGAGTTGTGTATCTACTCCAATGATACTATTGTTCCGGACCATTATGAACGAAGATCCGGGTAAGATATGCACTTCTTCGAGAATGAAAAAAAACCGATCTACTTTCTGGTATTTCGGACTAAATTCTTTTGCTCTTCGATACTCAATCAAATCCTCTTTTTTTATGATTGAATCTACCTCTATGGTCCCATATTTAGTAATTCCTGAACTATTTCTTCTGTATCGTGGATCATCAAAATAAGCAAGAATACTATTTCTACGTAAAATACCATTTATGGGTATTTCAATCGAAATACCAAAACAGGGCATTAGTTCTTTATCTCGTTCTTGATCATATTGTAATGGGATAATGAATCTATTTCTTCGTTTTTTCGCCAAGAAATCAGAATTTTCTTGGAGAATAGAAGGATATATGAAATTCCAATGACCATTGGATATGATTCGATCAGGTCTTGAATAGTCAAGAATTTCCCTATCTTTTTTACCAGAAGTATCCAACAATTTATGTCTTACTCGATGATTAGTCATTGAGGGGTCAAAGATATATCTTTCTTCGAAAGAAAAAGAATGAACATTCATTTGATCTTGATCTTTGTGGAGCGAAAAAGACACTATACTGGATCTGCACGGACCTCCTGCTAATATCCATAAATGACTTGTTTTTGGTAATAGATGAACATTACCATGTGTATATTCAGATGCATGGTGGACATCGGTACTCCAGTGCATTTCTCCCTCTGATTCAGAATAAATATGTTTTCGTACCTTCTCTTTAAAACGAAAAGTAGACGTTCCGGCACGAATCTCAGCAATCACTTGTTCTGATTCTACATATTGATCATTTTGAACTAAAATCAAACTTTTTGGTGGAATATTCACATTATGGATAATATCCCGAGTCTCAATAGTTACATACAAGTCTATAGAACATAGAAAAGCAGGATGCCCATGACGGGTACGTGTGGGATAAACCAAATCCTCATTGAATTTTATTTTTCCATTAGAAGGAGCTCGTACATGTTCGGCAGTATCACCTGTGAATACTCCACCGGTATGAAAAGTTCTTAATGTTAGTTGAGTCCCTGGTTCCCCAATTGATTGACCCGCAATAATACCTACGGCTTCTCCCAATTCGACCAGGTCGCCGTGAGTGGGACTCCGACCATAACATAATTGACAGATCCAAGATGCACTCTTGCAAGTAAAGGGGGTTCGAATATATATTGGTTGTGCCCGAAAGGTTATGAATCGATTGACAAGTCCAATCCCAATATCTTGATTTCGAGCGGCAATGCATCGTAGACCCATATATATATTGTCTGCTAATACACGACCAATTAGTGTTTGGACAAAAATTTTTTCCGTCATCCCATTTCGAGGACTCACGGAAATACCTCGGATAGTACCACAATCCGTTCTACGTACAATAATGTGTTGAACTACTTCAACAAGTCTACGCGTGAGGTATCCGGCATCTGATGTTCGTACAGCAGTATCTACAACTCCTTTGCGGGCTCCGTAGCAGGAAATTATATATTCTGTCAAAGAAAGCCCTTCGCGTAAATTGCTTTGAATGGGTAAATCAATCATTTGTCCTTGGGGATCCGACATTAATCCTCTCATACCTACTAATTGGTGTATCTGAGATGCATTTCCTCTAGCTCCCGAAAAGGACATCAGATGGACTGGATTAGAAGGATCAGTCATCCGAAAATTAGGATTCATTTCTTGTCTCAAATATTCACTTGTAGCATACCATATCTCAATGGATTGACGTAATTTTTCTACCGCATGTACATTTCCATAATGATGGTGTTTTTCAAAAATAAAACTTTGTTGTTCAGTGTCTTGGACTAACCATCCCTTAGAAGGTATTGTTAAAAGATCATCAATTCCTAATGAAATAGATGTAGCAGTGGCTTGCTGGAAACCCAAAGTCTTTACTTGATCCAGGATGTGTGATGTATATGCCATTCCGAAATGATCTATTAATCTGCTAATAAGTCGTTTCATAGCAGTTCCATTTATCACTTTATTGTGAAAGACCAGATCAGCCCGTTCTGCCATAAGTACCTCTATATTCTGCTGAGTAGGATTCGACAATGGGCCTGAGTCAGTGATTCGAAAACTTCCTTTCCTCAATCTCAATCTTGATTCACGCAAAAATTCAGAAATTATGATACCAGTGAAACTGGAGAGACCCGAATCCCTACGGGCACGGGCATCACCTAATCTAATTTATTAGTTTAGATAGCGTATGAATAGGCCCGACAAAACCCCTGTATGGCTTCTTCTATTTCTCGATAAAAAGAAATATGACCAAGAGTGGTTCGAATGTATATACAATGGATTTCTTTTTTTACACTTCCTACTATTAGATAGTGCTCATAAATCTCATGATAAGTACCCAAAGATTCATATTGAACTTCGATGGGAACTTCTCTTGAGCCAATGACACGTTGATCTAGTCTCCATCGGAGCCACAAAGGACTATCTAAACTGATTCGTTTCTGCCGATAAGCTCCAAGTACATCATAGGAACTAGAAAAATACAGTTCTTTCTCTTTCGTATACTTATAGTCATTATTGTCAACTGTATTATTTTGATAGTTTCCGCGATTATATGGATTATGCCTATTTGCACAAATACCTCTACGATTCCTGATCGTTAATACATAGAGTCCGATAAGCATATCTTGAGTTGGTACGGAAATGGGATCCCCAATAGCTGGAGACAAGAGATTTATATGAGAAAACATAAGTAAACGAGCCTCCGCTTGAGCTTCCAAAGATAAAGGTACATGAACAGCCATTTGATCTCCATCAAAGTCTGCATTGAAACCCTTACAAACTAATGGGTGTAAACAAATAGCGCGCCCCTCCACTAAAATGGGTTGGAAGGCCTGTATGCCTAATCTATGCAAGGTGGGTGCTCTATTCAACAATACAGGATGCCCCCGCATAACTTCTTGAAGTATTTCCCATACAATCAGTTCTTTTTCCCGAATTTGACTTTTAGCAATCCCTATGTTAGAAGCAACATGTTGTCTGATTAGACCACGAATTAAAAATGTTTGGAAAAGCTCTATTGCTATTTCTCGAGGTAATCCACATTGATGTAATGAAAGAGAAGGACCCACAACAATGACGGAACGTCCCGAATAATCGACCCGTTTACCAAGCAGAGTCTCACGAAATCTTCCTTCTTTGCCTTCAATTACATCTGAAAATGACTTGTAAACTTTATTATGACCATCCCTCATTGGTTGTCCCCGGATCCCATTATCAAGAAGTGTATCCACGGCTTCTTGTACCAATTTCTCCTGACACATTACTAATTCCCCTGGCGTAGATCTACTTGTTGCTAATAGATCGGTAAGAGTATTGTTCCGATAGATAACTCTTCTATAGAGTTCATTAATATCCGAACTCATTAGTTTACCCCCATCTGTCTGAATGATTGGTCTCAACTCGGGAGGAAGAACTGGTAATAAGCACAAAACCATCCATTCTGGTTCTACATTTGTTCGAATAAAATGTTTAGCTAATTCCGTGCGTCTAACCAAAAAATCCTTTCTTCTTCTAATTTTTCTATCTTCCCATTCATTTCCAGTGGACCCCTCATCTCCTAATTCCTTCCATTCTACCAATGAATTATCTATAATAATTCGCAAATCTGAATCGGATAATTGTTCTCTGATAGCACCTGCTCCTGTAGAGATTTCTCGATTTCGAAATGTCTCGAAGCCTTGAGTAGTAAAAAAAAGTGGGATGGTGTATTTCCGGGATTGGATTTCATATTCGAATGAACCTCGTAATCGTAAGAAAGTAGGTTTTTTAGATATGGGCCTAGCAAAAGAAAAATCGAGATAGGTTCCTATAGGATTGGATTTCCCCCTTTAAAATCGGACGTGAAGGTTTCCTCTCATCCGGCTCAAGTAGTTACAGCAAAAAAAGGGGTTCTTTCTTATTTTTAAACTTTGTTTTGTTCGATAAAACCCTACCCTACAAAGAGCTACTCCTTACTCAAGTTCCCAGTAAGGACCAACCTTTCATTGATTCATTCTTTTTTTTTTTACTTTAAAAAAATTTTCTGAATTACTTATGACAAAATGGAAATGTGAAATTTTTGAGTAGTCTACTTCCCCTCAAATGATGAATCCCCTTAAAGGGGATACTTTGGGACTCGTAAGGGATTTACTTGTCTATATATCATTCCCTTCGACCTTTTAGGTCTCTACTCACCTCGATGGTTATGCCATGATGTCCTTTGAAGTATATATGCGATAAATAGACTCCAGTAACCATGCTATATATATTTGCTTGCTTAAAGAGAATCTCTCTCTAAAAGAAATGGAATGGCTAATTCCACGAAAAAGTCTTTTTTTTTTCGACGAGGTATAACTAGCAATTCCTATTTATCTGTTATAGAATCGACCATGGATCAATTCCCCTTTCATTTGGAAGTATTGAATATACCCATAATTCTGAGTTTCATGTTACTTTTCCCAAAACACATGTCAGAGCCGGGGCATCCCATTCAATCTGATTGGGATGACAGTTTCTCAGTCCGAATCTGTAAAATGAAAATTTTGATCAAATCACACATCGCAGTATACCAGGCCTTCTAATTCTTTAAGGGGTTTATCTAAAAGATTCGCGATATAACTAGGAAGACGTTTCAAATACCACACATGAGTCACTGGACATGCGAGTTTGATGTATCCCATTTGATATCTTCGTATCCTAGAATCAACAAATTCCACCCCGCATTGTTCACAAAATTTCGGGTCTTCTTTTTCAGCTCTGATCACTCGATAATTTCCACAAGCACAAATTCTACTTTTTATGGGTCCAAAGATTCTTTCACAAAACAATCCATCTTTTTCCGGTTTATTGGTTTTATAATGAAAAGTATAGGGTTTTGTCACCTCTCCAACTATCTCTCCATTAGGTAGGATTTTGTTGGCCCAAGCCCTTATTTGTTGAGGAGAAACTGGTCCAATTCGAAGTTGTTGATGTTTATACCGGTCGATCATAGAATAGAAATTCTGATTCATTCAGATCAAGCTTCCTTCCTATTAATCTGGAAGTTCTTCTCAGATACAAGGAAATGATTCAGTTCTAGAGCCAAAGATCGTAGTTCTCGAACGAGCAATCGAAAAGATTCTGGAGCATCCTCGGGGTTAGGTACTGTTCCTCCAACGATTGTAGCACCAAGTACTTCTTGACGAGCTCTAATATGATCAGATTTATAAGTAAGCATCTCTTGTAAAATATGAGCAACACCAAATCCCTCTAGAGCCCAAACTTCCATTTCTCCTACTCGTTGGCCCCCTTGCTTGGCCCTTCCTCTAAGGGGTTGTTGTGTAACAAGTGCGTAATGCCCACTAGAACGTCCATGGATTTTATCATCAACTTGATGAATTAATTTTAGGATATAGGACTTTCCTATTAGAACAGGTTGTTCAAAAGGATCCCCTGTTCTTCCATCAAATATTCTGCTTTTTCCTGGATACTCGGGTTCAAATACCCATGGATTTTTTGTTTGCTTACAGGCTTCATATAATTCAGAAAACACTAGTTTTCTCGAAGCCTCTTGTTCATATCTCTCATCAAAAGGTGCTATTCTATAATGTTTCTTTAGCAGATCCCCCGCTAATCCGAGCGAACATTCAAATATCTGCCCCACATTCATTCGTGAGGGTACTCCTAATGGGTTGAAGACCATATCAACAGGTGTCCCATCTTGCAAATAGGGCATATCTTGTCTAGGCAAAATTTTTGAAATGATACCTTTATTCCCATGTCTTCCAGCTACTTTATCACCTACTTTGATTTCACGTTTCTGTGAAATATATACA
>NC_017602.1:37500-85000 GCF_000442705.2 Elaeis guineensis
GAAAGCTGCATAAGTGAATATATAACCTACGGAAAAGTGGGCTAATCCAACCAATCTTGCTTGCACAATGGAAAGAGCCACTGGCTTATCTCTCCATCGAATTAAATTAGCCAAAGGTGTGCGTTCATGAGCCCATGCTAAAGTTTCAATCAATTCCTGCCAATATCCACGCCAGGAAATTAAGAACATAAATCCAATAGCCCAAACAAGATGTCCAAATAAGAACATCCACGCCCATACCGATAAACTATTCATACCAAAAGGGTTATACCCATTGATAAGTTGTGAAGAGTTTAACCATAGATAATCTCTTAACCATCCCATCAAATAAGTGGAGGATTCATTAAATTGTGAAACGTTACCCTGCCATAATGTGATGTGTTTCCAATGCCAATAAAAAGTAACCCATCCAATGGTATTTAACATCCAGAAAACTGCCAAATAAAATGCGTCCCAAGCCGAAATATCACAAGTACCGCCGCGTCCTGGGCCGTCGCAAGGAAAACTATAACCAAAATCCTTTTTATCTGGCATTAACTTGGAACCACGTGCATCTAAAGCACCTTTTACTAAAATCAATGTAGTTGTATGCAAACCTAGAGCAATAGCATGATGAACCAAGAAATCTCCAGGACCTATTGTTAAGAAGAGCGAATTACTATTCTCATTAACAGCATTCAACCAGCCAGGTAACCATATGCTTTGACCAGCATTGAATGCTGGACCATTCGTTGAAGATAAGAGTACATCGAACCCATATGAAGTCTTACCATGAGCGGATTGTATCCATTGGGCAAATATGGGTTCGATCAAGATTTGTTTTTCCGGAGTACCAAAAGCGAGCATGACGTCGTTATGAACATAAAGGCCCAAGGTATGGAACCCGAGAAAGAGGCTGGCCCAACTTAAATGAGATTTGATAGCTTCTTTATGGTCTAACATTCTTGCCAATACATTATCCTCATTCTGTTCCGGATTGTAATCTCTAATGAAGAATATAGCTCCATGAGCAAAGGCTCCTGTCATGATGAACCCTGCGATGTATTGGTGATGAGTATATAAGGCAGCTTGAGTAGTAAAGTCTTGTGCTATGAACGCATAAGCAGGTAAAGAGTACATGTGTTGAGCTACTAAGGAAGTAATAACCCCTAAAGAGGCTAGAGCAAGACCTAATTGAAAATGAATCGAATTATTGATTGTGTCATAAAGACCCTTATGCCCACGTCCTAATCGACCCCCCGGAGGAATATGTGTTTCTAAAAGATCTTTGATACTGTGTCCAATTCCGAAGTTAGTTCTATACATATGACCAGCAACGAGAAAAATAAATGCAATAGCTAAATGATGATGAGCAATATCGGTCAACCATAAACTTTGCGTTTGTGGATGGAATCCCCCAAGAAGGGTTAGAATGGCAGTTCCGGCTCCTTGGGAAGTACCAAATAAATGACTACTCGAATCAGGGTTTTGAGCATAAAGATTCCACTGACCCGTAAAAAGTGGTCCCAACCCTTGAGGATACGGTAATACGTCTAAGAAATTATTCCATCTGACGTACTCTCCCCTGGATCCGGGAATAGCGATATGAACTAAATGTCCTGCCCAAGCCAAGGAACTTACTCCGAAAAGTCCTGACAAATGATGATTGAGACGAGATTCGGCATTTTTGAACCACGAAACACTTGGTTTCCATTTGGGTTGTAGATGTAACCAACCCGCTATTAAGGATATAGCAGAAAGAAATAATAGAAAAAGAGCTCCTGTATAAAGATCCTCATTGGTGCGCAATCCGATTGTATACCACCACTGATAAACACCGGAATAAGCGATATTCACTGGGCCGATAGCACCCCCTCGAGTAAAGGCTTCTACAGCTGGTTGACCAAAATGAGGATCCCAAATTGCATGAGCAATAGGTCTTACATGTAAGGGGTCCTGTATCCATGACTCAAAATTTCCTTGCCAAGCTACATGAAACAGATTTCCGGACGTCCACAGAAAGATTATTGCTAACTGCCCAAAATGAGAAGCAAAAATGTTCTGATAAAGACGTTCCTCAGTAATATCATCATGACTCTCGAAGTCATGTGCGGTAGCAATACCAAACCAAATACGACGAGTAGTGGGGTCCTGAGCTAAGCCGAGGCTAAACCTCGGAAATCTTAATGCCATAATGCCTTTCAAATCCTCCTAGCCATTATCCTACTGCAATAATTCTTGCTAAGAAGAATGCCCATGTTGTGGCAATTCCACCCAGAAGGTAATGGGTTACTCCTACAGCACGTCCTTGTACAATGCTCAAGGCTCTAGGCTGAGTAGCAGGAGCAACTTTTAATTTGTTATGAGCCCAAACGATGGATTCAATGAGTTCTTGCCAATAACCACGGCCACTGAATAGAAACATTAAACTGAAAGCCCAAATAAAATGAGCACCTAAGAAAAAAAGACCATATGCGGATAATGAAGAACCATAAGACTGAATTACCTGAGATGCCTGTGCCCATAAGAAATCTCGGAGCCACCCATTAATAGTAATGGAACTCTGTGCAAAGTTTCCTCCTGTGATATGAGTTACCACCCCTTGATCACTTATAGTACCCCAAACATCCGACTGCATTTTCCAACTGAAATGGAAAATGACTACCGAAATTGCATTGTACATCCAGAATAGACCTAAGAAGACATGATCCCAGGCGGATACTTGACATGTCCCCCCTCTTCCAGGTCCATCACAAGGGAAACGAAAACCAAGATTTGCTTTATCGGGTATCAAACGGGAACTGCGAGCAAATAGAACACCTTTCAGTAGTATCAATACAGTCACATGGATCGTAAATGCATGAATGTGATGGACCAAAAAATCTGCGGTTCCTAATGGAATAGGTAACAAAGCTACTTTGCCGCCTACTGCTACTAACTCACCCCCCCCCCAAGTTAAGCTGGTACTTGTTGTTGCACCAGGAGCTGTTATCCCAGGTGCTAAAGCATGAATGTTTTGTACCCATTGAGAAAAGATGGGTTGTAATTGTATAGCGGTATCTGAAAACATATCTTGGGGCCGCCCTAAAGCGCTCATGGTATCATTATGAATATACAAGCCAAAACTGTGAAAACCTAGAAATATACATGCCCAGTTAAGATGTGATATGATTGCATCGCGGTGCCTAAGGACACGATCTAATAGATCGTTGTATCGAGTAGTTGGATCATAGTCTCTTACCATAAAAATGGCTGCATGTGCAGCAGCACCAACTATGAGAAATCCACCGATCCACATGTGATGTGTGAACAACGAAAGTTGTGTACCATAATCAATAGCTAGGTATGGATAGGGGGGCATGGAATACATATGGTGAGCTACAACAATGGTTAAAGAACCTAACATAGCCAGGTTAAGAGATAATTGAGCATGCCATGACGTTGTTAGGATTTCATATAGGCCCTTATGGCCCTGGCCTGTAAATGGACCTTTATGAGCCTCTAAAATGTCTTTAAGGCCATGACCGATGCCCCAGTTGGTCCTATACATATGACCAGCGATCAGGAAAAGAATAGCAATAGCTAAATGATGGTGTGCAATATCGCTCAGCCATAGGCCCCCTGTTATTGGATCTAATCCTCCACGAAAACTCAGGAATTCCGCGTATTTTGACCAATTCAAGGTGAAAAGGGGGGTTGCTCCCTCGGCAAAACTGGGATAAAGTTGAGCCAAAAGGTCCCGATTCAAGATAAATTCATGAGGAAGTGGTATCTCTTTAGGATCAACTCCAGCATCGAGAAATTGGTTAATCGGTAAAGATACATGGATTTGGTGTCCCGCCCAAGAGAGAGACCCAAGTCCTAGTAACCCCGCTAAGTGGTGATTCAACATAGATTCTACATCTTGGAACCAAGCCAATTTTGGGGCAGCTTTGTGATAATGGAACCAACCGGCAAAAAGCATTAACGATGCAAAGACCAATGCACCAATTGCGGTACAATAGAGTTGTAATTCACTAGTTATTCCAGATGCTCGCCAAATCTGAAAAAAACCGGAGGTTATTTGTATTCCTCGGAAACCCCCGCCCACATCACCATTCAATATTTCTTGACCTACTATTGGCCAAACTACCTGGGCACTGGGTCCAATATGAGTAGGATCACTTAGCCATGCTTCATAATTGGAAAAACGGGCGCCATGGAAGTACATGCCACTCAGCCAAAGAAAGATAATGGAGAGTTGACCAAAATGAGCACTAAATACTTTTCGGGAGATCTCCTCCAAATCACTGGTATGACTATCGAAATCGTGAGCATCAGCATGTAGGTTCCAGATCCAAGTGGTAGTATCAGGGCCCTTAGCTATTGTTCTTGAGAAATGGCCGGGTCTGGCCCATTCCTCGAAAGACGTTTTTATAGGATCCCTATCTACAACAATTTTCACTTCTGGTTCCGGCGAACGAATAATCATTAAGTCCTCCTCTTTCCGGACAACATATACAAAGAAACCCGCCAACAGTCAAGTTTTTAGTGAACCTCTGAAAGATAGATATTTTATTTATGATTAGTCCTTTTCTTTCCTATCCCCCATCTATCTATTTTATTTTATTTAGTTATTCACTAGAGCAATTATGATATTGAAGTCGATCCGAGGCAAGTGTTCGGATCTATTATGACATAACGATTAGGTGCCCCACGGACCCTTTTTTATCTTGGAAAATCCTTTACCGGCGTGACGAAAAAACTATTTTTTTGTGCAACCTAGTGTATTTTTTATATCTGAATGTATAAGTGTCCATATGGATCTACTTCCATGGAACGTAATATCTTATTACTTTAATTTCAAATCACAAGATAATTCATTAGAATAGAATTAATAAGATCCATTCTGATGATATCTTATAGTCATTCGAAAGTATCTTTTATTAGCTTTATTTAGTTCTATTCTATACTGTATCCGTATCATTTATCCCTATGAGATACCATACTAAAATATTCTATTTTAGAAGGAAGGGATATAATGAAATTCTTGATTGGATCTTCTCATAGGAACGATCTATTTTATTTGATTGATGGATCCAACACCCAATTTTAATGAATTAAACAAAAGAGCGGTCTTATTCGAATTCGAAACGCCTCGTGATCTTCAACCAATTATGTGCTTCAATATAATTACCTGGAGTAAGCGCTATAGCTTGTTTCCAATACTCAGCAGCTTGATCGGACCAAGCCTCCGCAATTTCGGAATCACCCTGTAGAATGGCCTGTTCTCCCCGGTCGGAATAGGTGGTTCCTTTCCTTAGAACCGTACTTGAGAGTTTCCTACCTCATACGGCTCAGCAATCGATTCTTTTTGCGTTCCATCTTAATCTATCCTATGCTAACTGAATTAGATTTCTCATAAATCTATCCCATTTTTTCTTGGGTTAACAAAAACAAAAGAAGTTAATTACATTAAGTTTCAAACTCTTATTTTGATCAATAATTAGTTTTATCTTTTTTCCCACCTTCAGACGAATGAAACATAGATATTCCCCTATATCGTTAGAATTTTCTGAAAGGTAACTATCTCGGTTTCATATATGAAATTCATATAGAATCTTTGAAAAAGACTTTTTTCCTCCATAAGAAAAAAAAAAATGAACTTACTATCTTTGGGATCTGATGCTACACCGCTGCTCAATACCTTAGTGGATCGACTCTATTACATAAGTTGATTCCTAACTTTTATTCCATATCATGACATAAGTAAGCAGTTCTTAACTGTATCGACCCAATAGCTCGCTAATTGATCTTTACGGTGCTTTCTCTATCAATTCGATCCTTTATCCATAGAATATATAGGCCGTATCTATTTCTTCCTATTTTGGTTCTCGTGAAGTCTCTTTCCTTACTACAGCTGATCAAAATCGTTGCTTTGAACGATGCATATGTAGAAAGCCCATTTTTTTCTAGTATTTACTAGTTGATTTGATCTTTTTTTCCTTCTTTCTATAGTGGAGATAGTCGCACGTAATGACAGATCACGGCCATATTATTAAAAGCTTGTGGTAAAAATGGGTTTCGTTCGAGTGCCTGGAAATAATATTCCAAAGCCTTTGTATGCTCTCCGTTGCTTGTGTGTATAAGGCCTATGTTATAGAGTATATAACTTCGATCATAGGGATCAATTTCTGGTCGCGTAGCTTCATAATAATTCTGTAAAGCTTCCGCATAATTTCCTTCGGATTGAGCCAACATCCGTTACGGTCGTTCATTCTATTCAAAGAATCTCCGTTCCAGAACCGTACGTGAGATTTTCATCTCATACGGCTCCCCCCTTCTGTGCATAGTACTAAGGGGAATAATCCATGGAATCAAAATTTCACTATTCTCATTATGAACTGACAGGAGCTGGTATTTTTACAAGAAATCTCTAGCCAGCCTTCCCGCAAGAGGTTTTTTTAACACCAATCATATTAGTGCTAGATGGAAATGGTAACTCCAACAATTTCTTTGTCCTCAACGCCTCCTATTTTCAGGAATTAGTCACTTCAACGATCTTTGATGGTTATACGGGTATCCAAAGTACGAACGAGATGGATGTTTGTTGTCCCAACCATTCTTGTTAGTCCCGATACCAATAAGGAAAAGGGAAATTTATAACAAAGTTTTCGTATTGTTGATTCCTTGGTGTAGTGCTTCTTCCCCTATGCTGCCTATTGGTACTAGTGGAATAGGATTGACCTACAATATAGAACCCATAGGTGTAACCTTTCGCTCAATACTCAAATTAACAATTGAAGCATCCGAGGCTGCATCAATCGAGGATACACGACAGAAGGAATTGTTCTATCTTCAAACTCACCTTCACCAAGCGTAGGTTTATTTCAATAATTTGGTTCTTTCTATCCCGAATCACATATCTTTCTCATAATACTGAAGTCTAAAAAAAGAAGAAAAAAGAATCAAATCGCACCATCTCTGTAATAGGTAAATGCCTTTTTTTCTCCTGAAGTTGTCGGAATTATTCGTAATAGAATATTGGCTACAATTGAAGAGGTCTTATCAATAAAATTTACATTTATCCGAGATCTAGGCATAATTAGCAATCCTTTCTATAATCTATAATTAGAATTCTTTTCATTACCCTTCGGGGAAAATGATCCCACAAACAAAGGAATTGTACAATACGAAATAACATAAAACAGACTAATTCTAAAAATGTGGACCTTCCGCTCAAATTGTCCCATTTTGTTTGGACAAGGAGAGATATGAAATATTTGAATCAGATTGGATTTCATTACAATTTCGTAGTATACCAATGAACGGAACTATTACTATTTCATCTAAGATTTCATCTAAGTTGAATAACCAAGGACTTTCTTTTACTACGGATTTTGATAACTCGAGAAGTTTTGATTTGGTTATGATCCAAAGAGGAAAAAGAATAATTATTCCATGATAAAATAGAGTAGAGTAACCATCCGTTTTGTTTACATGACGTGTATACGTCATGCCATACAATGGAAATCAAAATCCATGGGACGATTCATGAATTTGTAATAGATCCATGGGGTAGCTGATGAGAGAAGTTGGTGTTGAGAAATAGGAAATTTGAAAGGAATTATTCCTATGGAACCATTGATCGGTCATACCTGTACTGCAATAATATGAATGACTCGCTATTCACTCGGTTTCTGGTCAATAATAAGATTATGTAGGAGAGATGGCCGAGTGGTTCAAGGCGTAGCATTGGAACTGCTATGTAGGCTTTTGTTTACCGAGGGTTCGAATCCCTCTCTTTCCGTTTCTGTTAATTCACCAACGTGACCGACCACAATGTATCAAATCAAATAACAACTGATACCATTATTCCAGCAATAAGACTTTTATTTGATAGAAATTCTCTATTTCAGAAATTCTCTATTCCTAATTACATTACTGCGGTACGTAAAATACAAATATCGGAAAGAACAAAAAAGAAAAAAAAATCCTACTGCTGATCTATTTGTAATACGTGAATGAGAAAAATGCGGATCAAGGCCCTTAGATCTATTTACTTCGTCGAAAAGAGGGCAAAATTCTCTGAATCTTTCTTTGTTATTTTCGTTAGGTTCAAGTCTGGCGGGAATAATATTCTACGACTAACAACTCATTTATTTTCAAACCGATCCATTTACTATCTATTATTTGATTTACTAATCCTTTATATTGGAATGAGTCAATAGTCAAATGTTTTGGCAATTCCTCGGGGGGGGGTGAAGCAATATAATTTTGAATCAGAGCTTTCGATCTTTGTTTATCCTTCGTAGTAATAATATCTCGGGGTTTGCAACGATAACTTGGTATATCCACTATATGACCATTAACTAAAATATGTCTATGGTTAACTAATTGCCTAGCTCCAGGAATGGTCGAAGCCATACCCAATCGAAAAAGGATGTTATCCAAACGCATCTCAAGTAGTTGTAGTAAAACCTGACCTGTTGACCCTTTGGCTTTTCCAGCGATATGTACATATCTAACTAATTGTCGCTCCGTCAGACCATAATGAAAACGCAATTTCTGTTTTTCTTCTAGACGAATACGATATTGCGATCTTTTCCCAGAACGCAATTGGGTTTTAAGATCACTTCCGGATTTAGGTCTTTTACTAGTTAGTCCTGGTAAAGTCCCCAGACGGCGTATTTTTTTGAAACGAGGTCCTCGATAACGAGACATAAAGACTCCTTTTTTTATTTTATTGAAATTTCATTTTACAGAATAAATCTTAAATTAAGACTGAACTAAAGGATAAACAAAGCAAAGCTAAATTTACTGAAGTATTACAAAGTAGAATGAAATGAATTCTATTAATATCCGAATTTTTTGTATATGTATATATAGGAAGTTGAGGCTCCGTTTTATGATTTGTTCTGTAGAGATCTAATTGCTCCAATCCATTTTTTATTCATAGTTACAAGTTACCACGACATAATAGATCGGTGATCCAACATTTTGAGAAAAGGAGAGATTATCAATCATGGAAAAATCGATAGAGAAAAAAAAGCCAGCTATCGGAATCGAACCGATGACCATCGCATTACAAATGCGATGCTCTAACCTCTGAGCTAAGCGGGCTCACATAACAGAAATAGAAATAGTATAACAAATAGAAATAATGTATAGGAATTCAGGAAACTGCTGGATCTTAGCTTAGGGCTATTAGCTATTAATTTAATATGAACTATATAGTTCATATTCATAGTTCTATTGTTATATCTATATCATTATATATATATCATTAGATATAACTAATAATATAGAACTAGATATGACTAAATAGAATTAATAGAATTCTATTTTCTAATAGATATTTTTCTAATAGAAATATATGACTAATTAGTCGAATTTTCATTCTATCATATTAATTACATTAATTATTATTTATACATTCTATTCTTTTTTTTATGCATTTTATATTATATATTTATACATTATATTTATATTTTTTAATATGTATATATATATGTTAATGAATATGTATATATAATTATATATATTAATGAAAATTTAAAATTATAAATTATGATTATAAAAAATCTAATTATTTCTTAATATAAAATAAATTTATTTCTTAAAGTAAAGCAGTTATAGCAATAATTATAGCGTATAGCGAGCGGATCGGTCCTAAGAAAAGATAAGATAAGGATAAAGATACAATCCAAATTAGAATGAGACATTCTTCTGGTTTCATTCGGAAAAGGAAGAGATAGGACGAAAAAAAAAAGAAGAATGAATATCGACCGTTCCAGTATTCCAAATCGCACTGTAAAAAAGAAAGGGAGGGAGAAACATATATATATGGGATATATCTATCCATATTGAATTGCGGATACATCAATGATAGAATCATTTCTGATTGAAACAAGGTTTATCCAATAGAAATAAACTGATAGAGGATCGCCAAAAAAATCAAATAGCAGCATACACTTTTTCGATATGGGAATCATTATCTAATGAATTCAACAGTTCCAAAATAAATGAAAGAGATGGGTGGAATTCCAACTGGATCTTGGTCTCAAATCAAAAGGGGATATGGCGAAATTGGTAGACGCTACGGACTTGATGGGATTGAGCCTTAGTATGGAAACCTACTAAGTGGTAACTTCCAAATTCAGAGAAACCCTGGAATTAAAAATGGGCAATCCTGAGCCAAATCTTTATTTTGAGAAAACAAGGGTTTATAAAACTAGAATAAAAAAAGGATAGGTGCAGAGACTCAATGGAAGCTGTTCTAACGAATGGAGTTGACTACGTTGTGTTGGTAGCTGGAATTCCTCTATCGAAATTACAGAAAGGACGGCCCTATATAATATATCTAATACGTACGTATACATACTAACATATCAAACGATTAATCACGACCCGAATCTATCGAATATATATATATATGAAAGAAAAAATTCAGAGTTATTGTGAATCCATTCCAATCGAAGTTGAAGGAAGAATCGAATATTCAGTGATCAAATCATTCATTCCCGAGTTTGATAGATCTTTTGAAAAACTGATTAATCGGACGAGAATAAAGAGAGAGTCCCGTTCTACATGTCAATACCGACAACAATGAAATTTATAGTAAGAGGAAAATCCGTCGACTTTAGAAATCGTGAGGGTTCAAGTCCCTCTATCCCCAACAAAAAGTCCATTTTACTTCCTAACTATTTATCCTCTTTTTTTCATCAGTGGTTCAAACAAAATTCACTATCTTTCTTTCTCATTCACTCTACTCTTTCACAAATGGATCCGAGGAGAAATCTTTGGATCTTATCCCAATTTGGATAGATACGATACCTGTACAAATGAACATATATGGGCAAGGAATCTCTATTATTGAATCATTCACATTCCATATCATTATCCTTACATTTATTAGATAAAATTTTTTAATACTTTACTTTATTTAATACTTTACTTTATTTAGATTTAGTCCCTTTAATTGACATAGATACAAGTACTCTACTAGGATAATGCACGGGAAATGGTCGGGATAGCTCAGTTGGTAGAGCAGAGGACTGAAAATCCTCGTGTCACCAGTTCAAATCTGGTTCCTGACACATGAATAATATATCGGATAGATATTCATACAAATTAATCGAGACAGATCAGGATATATATTCGTTAATAGTCAAGAATACTTATTCATCTAGCGTATAGATATATACCTCCATTTTTAGAGATGGGTAAAAAATATATGTATGGTTATGGTAAAGAACTAAAGTGGGATTATGTTCCCTTTTTTTGTTTCTTTTTTCTTTCTTGTTTGTTCATATTGTGCTTTCTCTCACTCAAAAAGAGTGCTAAGTCTTCATATATATATCAAAAAAAAAGAAAAAAGTTTGAAAAAAACTTAAAAAAAGTATAGAGGGGTTGAAGAATAGGAATAGACAGGATGCATTTCAGACACAATACAAATAAAATTCAATCCCTTTTTATTTCGGAATTTCGCTTTTTCTTTTATATTTATTCTATTTCTTCACTCTTGCTTACGTTACTTTCCGAGGTCTGTCTAAGTGATGTGCGCGGTACAAAGTTCATGGTGCAGAACTCTTTTGATTCATCTTTTTGTTTCTGCTCATACAAAATAGATATTATCTTTTCCAAATTCAGGAATAGCAATGAAGCCTTTTTTAGGCCTATCCATAATACGAATTAGAGTCCAGTTACTCTGTTTCATCTAGAACAGAACGTAAAAATATTCCTTGACTTGAATGAAATCTGGAGTTGTGTCGTATAAGTGAACATTAGTTTCCTTATCATTCAATGAGCATCTTGTATTTCATAGAAATTTGGGGTAATATAGTCCTTACGTAAGGGCCAGCCTATCCAACTTTCAGGCATCAAGATACGTTTAAGGCGTGGATGATTATCATAAGAGATTCCCAACATATCATAAGATTCGCGTTCTTGAAAATCAGCACTTTTCCAAATCCAGAAAACAGACGAGATTCTAGGATTATTCCTTGGGACAAATACTTTTATGCATACTTCTTCTGGTTTATCTACACCATATTGTATTCTCGTAAGATGATACACACTAGCTAAAAATCCGCCTGGTGCTACATCATAGGCACACTGGGAGCGTAAATAATTGTAACCATATACATATGAAATGACAGCAATGGAGTACCAATCCTCGGTTTTTATTTGTAAAGTCTCTATTCCTCGGCAATCGAAGCCCAAAGATCTATGAACTAGCTCATGCTTGACTAACCAATCAGATAAACGATCCTGCTGCATCTTCTTGATCTCTCCACCATTTGTATGAGTATTTCACATTTACTACATTTACAATGAAATTTTCAAAGATTGACCCGCTGTTTCTTATTCTGCACAAAAGAACCCTGCCTGATTCACTAATTCGTGGGAAGATATTGAACTTTTGGATTTGAAAAATGTTTCAGAAGGCATCTCTGAAGTAGATGGTGATTGATAGAGCAATCCTTGATCGTAATTTCCAGTATGAGTACTGCGTCGAACATAAAACTTGTGATTGGTAGAAAAACATCGATTTTCCTGTTGAGACACAGTTCTATCTTCAAAGATTTCTCGAGATATCTTCTTACGAAGTTTCATTATAGCATCTATAACTGCTTCTGGTTTAGGTGGACAGCCCGGCAAATAGACATCCACAGGAATTAGCTTATCGACTCCCCGAACAGTACTATAAGAATCAGTACTGAACATCCCTCCTGTAATAGTACAAGCTCCCATAGCAATGACATATTTTGGTTCAGGCATTTGCTCATATAATCTCACTAAAGAAGGAGCCATTTTCATTGTTACTGTGCCGGCTGTTAAAATTAGGTCCGCTTGCCTAGGACTCGATTTTGGTACCAATCCATAACGATCAAAGTCGAATCGCGAGCCTATTAATGAAGCAAATTCAATGAAACAACAACTGGTACCATATAGAAGCGGCCATAAACTAGAGAGTCTTGACCAATTCGAAAGATCATTCGATGTAGTTGAAATAACTGAATTGGGGGTTGTTTGGTCAAGTAATGGAAACTCAATCAAATTCATAACTGTCTCAATATAATCTTTTCCTTCCCTTTTATTTTGATTGTCTGAATATTCAGTTAAGACCATTCCAATGCTCCTTTTCGCCATGCATAAACTGAACCAACAATTGGGATAAGCACGAAAATGAAAGCTTCGATAAATACAGATACACCCAATACATCGAAACTCATTGCCCACGGATAAAGAAAGACCGTTTCAACATCAAAAACAACAAAAACTAGAGCAAACATGTAATAGCGGATTCGGAATTGTAACCAAGCATCCCCCATGGGTTCTATACCCGATTCATAACTCGAAAGCTTCTCTGGTCCTTCACTAACCGGTGCTAAAACTCCGGAAATTACAAATGTCAAGATAGGAATAACGCTTGATATTATCAGAAATGCCCAGAAAATATCATATTCGTGAAGCAGAAACATAAATGTACTCCTATTAATTATTATTGTGGAATATAAATATATGTGGAATATGCTGAATTATTCGATTCGAATTGGAATTGTCAATTCATCCAGAACTTATTAGGCGAAACAAGAATTGATTTTGATCAAATCAAACCGCATAGTTTAGAGTTTGTTTGCTGTGGGGCATGTCTTGTTTAAAGATTCATTTAACGGAATTCCACTTACATTTTTTTTATTTCGATTCTATTTCGATATGGTGTAGACATAGGGTTCTCTTACACAAACTAAATTCTATCGCTTTGTCTCGGTTTCTCTATACTTTATCTCTATACTCTATAAAATAGAGTATAAAAATACTCTATAAAAAAATAAAAATAAAAAAGTACTATAATATAAAAAAAGAAAAAAAAAGTAAAAAGTCAAGTAATTAACAAGTAATTAAATAGTAATTAATTACTAATTACATTACTAAACTAAAATATTAATTAAATATTATACTAGTACATATTCTAATACTAATTGATAATATTACTAAATTAATAATGCGAATTAATCCTATGTTTCATTACATATATATAATGAGATAATGAAAATAAAAGAAAATAAAAACATATAAAAAAATATAATTAATATAGAAATATAATATAAAAATAATATAGAAATATAATATAAAAAAAAAAATTCAAAACGGAAAAAATTTCAGTAGTCATATGGGGTAAAATATCTAGGGATTTCTAGCATATTCTTTTCGAAGTATTTTTTTTTCATTAATATCTGTGTATAGGATCATTGCTTCTATTGATTTGATACGAATACATTACATAAACATAATCTAAAGCACCGAACGATTATATTTTTTCTCCTTTCCTTATCCTGGATTTCATTTCTATTTTCCTTAATTGATTTGATTCAATCCGTTGAGTTGCGAGTTTACATATAACAACTCATATCTTTCTATACAAAAAAAATTCGAAACTTTTTTCTTGTACTATACCGACTGACCCTCTCAGAAATAAAATAAAAAGAATCGAGTTATTTCATTAGAGTTAGAATGAAAAAAAAAGAGTCATTCCATTTCAGGCCAATCTCGAGTACTAAAGAAAGATCGCGATTTGGAATGAACCAAAATACTTGTTTGTTTTGTTACGGCAATAACACTTAGTAATAGTAAGAAAACCCGATGGGTTGGATTTCACTACAAGAAAAAGGTTTGTTTTACAGCAAACCCACATTACACAATGAAACATACCACAGAGTGGTATAATAGACGGAATCGTAAATTATCTAATCTACATAAGAAAGATACTTCTAATAGAAAGAATTAGACATTATCGAATGATTTGACAGACCAAATCCCAAAACCAACTCAACTCATAGAATATAGAAGAAGGAAATTGATACATTTAGGACCAATTCATTATCTCTGCATTATCTCTAAATCAATCAATTGGGGTTGTTGTTCTGCCAAAAAGCGATTAGTCAGGCGACTCCACACACAAAACAAATACAAGAAAAGAATAGGTCCTAGATCTATGTGACTGTTGAAGTTTTTAGACAGAATCATGTCATGATTCTCACTTCATAAATTGACCGGATTCGATATACCAACGCAAAAATATATCACTAACTCTTTAATCATGGACAGGAAAAGAGGAAAAAGGTCATATGTAATCCATCCACGAAGATTAATGAAGGAAGATGAGTATTTTATCCGAGATTTTACAAATACTGATTAGATCTATTGGAATGAATTATTGTTTTTTATTGTTTTTATTTTCCTGTCCCTATGTATTTACATGAACATGTGGTAATACTTTTGGATCAACCAACCGACCAGTCTATAAACAAGTACTAATGAGGAAATGAAAACTATACTAAACTAAAATAGAATGTATTAGGGCTATACGGACTCGAACCGTAGACCTTCTCGGTAAAACAGATCAAACTGATTATTATCGAAATGATTCGAACTGTTTCAAAGACCCAACATGCATTTTGTTGCATTGGGCTCTTTCATAAACTGATGTAAAGATCAGTTAGTCCACCATATTTTTCTTTACAGGAAAATAATGAGATGGTTCCATGTGCTCTGATTCATCATTTGTATTCTGATCTAGGAGCAATACCAAAGTGTTTCAAAGAAGGGTTACCTTGACTTAGGTCTGCCTTCGGCCTAGATCAAACTAAGTTAGATGGAGTCTCTATCGCTACGCTGCAAGAGTCGAATATGAGACTTCATACACCTTAAAGTTCATAGGACGAAAAAAGGTTATTTTGAGGCCCTTATACTCATTATGCCTAGCATTGAATGGACTGGGTATTTACCTTATCAACTATCAAATCAATGGCGGGTTCTATTTGATTTGGCACCTGAATTCGCACCTGAATCGGACCGAACCCAATATTTGTCAGGCTATTGTTCTCTTGTTCCCTCGAATCTATCTGTGGAGTAAGACATCGATTTGTCAATAAGATCAATTATGTTTATTGCATAATGGGCTCCCCTGAAAAGCATTAGCGCACGTGTAAACGAGGTGCTCTACCTAACTGAGCTATAGCCCTTGTCATAGATATATTATATTAACATATGGATAATTTCTTGTCAAGATGGATATTCCATAATCCCACATGATAGCTCTCTGATCCGTCTACTGTTAACAGATTGGTATTGCTTAGAAATAATATTCCACTTATAATCCTATAAGTGAATAACCTACTTAACTCAGTGGTTAGAGTATTGCTTTCATACGGCGGGAGTCATTGGTTCAAATCCAATAGTAGGTAGAACTTATTAGATACCGAAGTCAATTGAGTGATATCTAATAAGTTTTTCTACCCATTTTCTTTTTTTTTTCGTTATATCATACAGTTCTAAAGAACTTCTTTTGATTATTTTGATGTATTGACTTGACTAGGAGGAAATAGCATTTACAGCCTCTACTCGTGTCCTAGCTCGTCTGAGAGCTAGATTCGCTTCAATTGCTTGTCTCTTACCCTCAGCTCTACTCAAGTTAGCTTCAGCTATTTCAAGAGCTTGCTGAGCTTCTTGCGGATCAATGTCAGTACTCATCTCCGCATCATTTCCTAAAATGGTGATCTCATTATTACCTATTCTAGCGAAACCACCCATCAGAGCCACCGTTAACCATTGGTCGTTGAGGCGTATTCTCAAAAGACCTATATCTACAGCCGTGGCAATAGGGGCGTGGTTTGGTAATACGCCAATTTGGCCACTATTAGTAGATAAAATGATTTCTTTCACTTCTGAATCCCAAATAATTCGATTAGGAGTCAGTACACAAAGATTTAAGGTCATTTCTTCAATTTGCTCTCCACTTCTAAGTTCATAGCTTTCGCGGTAGCTTCATCGATGTTACCCACCAAATAAAAGGCCTGCTCGGGAAGACCGTCTAATTCTCCGGAAAGGATCAATTGAAACCCCCTAATTGTTTCTGCAAGACCAACATATTTCCCTGGAGAACCAGTAAATACTTCTGCCACGAAGAAGGGTTGTGATAAGAAACGCTCAATTTTTCGTGCTCTTGCTACAGTTAAACGATCTTCTTCGGATAATTCGTCCAACCCAAGGATAGCTATAATGTCCTGAAGTTCTTTGTAACGTTGTGAAGTTTGCTTAACTCTTTGCGCAGTTTCATAATGTTCCTCACCAACGATTCGAGGTTGTAACATAGTTGACGTTGAATCTAACGGATCCACTGCTGGATAAATACCTTTAGCAGCTAATACTCTTGATAGTACGGTAGTAGCATCTAAATGTGCAAATGTCGTGGCAGGAGCAGGGTCGGTCAAATCGTCCGCAGGTACATAAACCGCTTGGATCGAAGTTATAGATCCCTCTTTGGTAGAGGTAATTCTTTCTTGCAAAGAACCCATTTCTGTACTAAGGGTAGGTTGATAACCCACTGCGGAAGGCATTCTCCCTAATAAGGCGGATACTTCTGATCCTGCTTGGACGAAACGAAAAATATTGTCGATGAATAGAAGCACGTCTTGTTCATTAACATCCCGGAAATATTCCGCCATGGTTAGGGCAGTTAAACCAACTCTCATACGAGCTCCCGGCGGTTCATTCATTTGACCATAGACTAGAGCTACTTTTGATTCCGCAATATTTTTTTCATTAATCACTCCGGATTCTTTCATTTCCATGTAAAGATCATTTCCTTCACGAGTACGTTCGCCTACTCCGCCAAATACGGATACGCCTCCATGAGCTTTGGCAATGTTATTGATCAATTCCATGATGAGTACTGTTTTACCCACTCCAGCTCCCCCAAATAGTCCGATTTTTCCTCCACGGCGATAAGGAGCTAAAAGATCCACCACTTTAATCCCTGTTTCAAAGATTGATAATTTCGTATCTAACTGTATAAAGGCAGGCGCAGATCTATGAATAGGAGATGTTGTGCGAGTATCTACAGGACCTAAATTATCAACAGGTTCCCCAAGAACGTTGAAAATTCGTCCGAGAGTAGCTCCGCCGACTGGAACACTTAGAGGAGCTCCCGTGTCAATCACTTCCATTCCTCTCATCAGACCATCTGTAGCACTCATAGCTACAGCTCTAACTCGATTATTTCCTAATAATTGTTGTACCTCACAAGTCACATTAATTTGCTGACCGACAGTATCTCGACCCTTAACTACCAAAGCGTTATAAATATTAGGCATCTTGCCCGGGGGAAAAACGACATCCAGTACTGGGCCAATAATTTGAGCGATACGCCCTAGGTTTTTTTCTTCAAGTGTGGAAACCACAGGACTAGAAGGAGTAGGATTGATTCTCATAATTATAATAAAGTGAAATATGTCGAAATTTTTTTTGGAATAGTGCCATGTCAAATCGAAAATAAATGTCCGATAGCAAGTTGATCGGTTAATTCAATAAGAAAAAAAATGGGAGTTAGTACTCGATTTAGTTGGTACCACCCAACCGAATCTGATTCAATCGTTTACTCATTGAATGAGTAAATTTTCAAGTTCAGCCAATTCTTTTTTCAAAATGTCAAGTAGATGAAATCGTGAGTAAGTGTGTTTCATTTCTCTATCATTATAGAAAATACCATCTATATTAGATTATCTATGGAATTCGAACCCGAACTTGATTTATGATTCATTATTTCGATTTCACTGACCATTGTTCTTTATTTTTTATTTTTTTGCATATAGATTAGATTTCCGCCTATTCTTTATACCCTTTCATGGATGAATTTATGCCTATTTTCACATAATAGGATTTACGTATACAACATATATTACTGTCAAGAGGGGATTATCTTAGTATTCAGATATTTAGATTCAAAATAAGAAGGGGATCAATTCAATTATAAACTTGCAAAACAAGGATTGGGTTGCGCCATATATATTAAAGAGTATACAATAATGATGTATTTGGTGAATCAAATACATGGTCTAATAACGAACCGAACCATTTTAACATAACATTTTAATTAGTTGATAATATTAGTTGAATATTTTTTGAAAGATTTTCTTTTTGTCAAAGGTTTCATTCACGCCTAATCCATATCGAGTAGACCTTGTCGTTGTGAGAATTCTTAATTCATGAGTTGTAGGGAGGGACTTATGTCACCACAAACAGAGACTAAAGCAAGTGTTGGATTTAAAGCTGGTGTTAAAGATTACAAATTGACTTATTATACTCCTGACTACGAAACCAAAGATACCGATATCTTGGCAGCATTCCGAGTAACTCCTCAACCCGGAGTTCCGCCTGAGGAAGCAGGGGCAGCGGTAGCTGCCGAATCTTCTACTGGTACATGGACAACTGTGTGGACTGATGGACTTACCAGTCTTGATCGTTACAAAGGACGATGCTACCACATCGAAACCGTTGTCGGGGAGGAAAATCAATATATTGCTTATGTAGCTTATCCTTTAGACCTTTTTGAAGAAGGTTCTGTTACTAACATGTTTACTTCCATTGTGGGTAATGTATTTGGTTTCAAAGCCCTACGAGCTCTACGTCTGGAGGATCTGCGAATTCCCCCTTCTTATTCCAAAACTTTCCAAGGCCCGCCTCATGGTATCCAATCTGAAAGAGATAAGTTGAACAAGTATGGTCGTCCTCTATTGGGATGTACTATTAAACCAAAATTGGGATTATCCGCAAAGAACTACGGTAGAGCGGTTTATGAATGTCTACGCGGTGGACTTGATTTTACCAAGGATGATGAAAACGTGAACTCACAACCATTTATGCGTTGGAGAGACCGTTTCTTATTTTGTGCCGAAGCAATTTATAAAGCGCAGGCCGAAACGGGTGAAATCAAAGGACATTACTTGAATGCTACTGCGGGTACATGTGAAGAAATGATCAAAAGGGCCGTATTTGCCAGAGAATTGGGAGCTCCTATCGTAATGCATGACTACTTAACTGGGGGATTCACTGCAAATACTAGCTTGGCTTATTATTGCCGCGATAACGGCCTACTTCTTCACATCCATCGCGCAATGCATGCAGTTATTGATAGACAGAAAAATCATGGTATGCATTTTCGTGTACTAGCTAAAGCATTACGTATGTCTGGTGGAGATCATATTCACGCGGGTACAGTAGTGGGTAAACTGGAAGGGGAACGTGAGATGACTTTGGGTTTTGTTGATTTATTACGTGATGATTTTATTGAAAAAGACCGAAGTCGCGGTATCTTTTTTACTCAAGATTGGGTCTCTATGCCAGGTGTTATACCCGTGGCTTCAGGGGGTATTCATGTTTGGCATATGCCTGCCCTGACCGAAATCTTTGGGGATGATTCCGTACTACAGTTTGGCGGAGGAACTTTAGGACACCCTTGGGGAAATGCACCCGGTGCAGTAGCTAATCGGGTGGCTTTAGAAGCGTGTGTACAAGCTCGTAATGAAGGACGTGATCTTGCTCGTGAAGGTAATGAAATTATCCGTGAAGCTAGCAAATGGAGCCCTGAACTAGCTGCCGCTTGTGAAGTATGGAAGGAGATCAAATTCGAATTCGAACCAGTAGATAAGCTGGATAGATGAAGAGATAAAATAAGCGTGCATAATTCAGTAATTCCTGTTTGTTCTTCTAATTGATTGCAATTAAACTCGGCCCAATCTTTTCCTAAAAAAAAAGGATTGAGCCGAACCGAATAAAATAAAGAATGAGCATCCTATACTATGTATTTGGTATTTGCATATATCTCTCATATGTACAGACCTTACTTATTTACTTATTTACTTACCTATTTTCCTATACATAAGATCTAAATACAAGATAAGATCGAAGACTAAACAACTCAATACTTCTATAACTCAATACTTCTATTGTTTATTGTTGAATCCATAATTAATCCTATGGATCTTGGGGTTGTTGGATCATTTTATATCCCGTAGTTTCAGGCTATAGATCAAGCCAAAGGAGGGGCTCTTTCTACCCATCCTGTATATTGTCTTTTCTTTCCGTGTCGGAATAGAAACTTATTATTTGATTATACGATACAAGATTATACGAGAACGAATTCTTTATTTATAGGAAGAAACAACTATTTTTCTTTTCGATGAGAATTTGTAGTACATGACATGAGAGAAACCTGTCTTTATATTTTTTAATTGAGAAAAAGATTCTATCAATATATTGAAGTGATACTTTGGACTCCCCCCCCAAAAATCAGTACTTTCAATACTCACTTGTTACGTTATTGTTATCTTATTAGTTAACAATCTTAATGATTGCATTCATATGCTTAATTCCTGATAGGAAATAAAATAGTAAAATGATTATTCATGGAATGACTATTCATCTATTGTATTTTCATCAAATAGGGGGCAAGAAGACTCTATGGAAAAATGGTGGTTCAATTCGATGTTGTCTAACGATAAGTTAGAACATAGGTGTGGACTAAATAAATCAATGGATAGTCTTGATGCTATTGGACATACCAGTGGAAGTGAAGAACCCATTCTAAATGGTACGGAGAAAAACATTCCTAGTCGGAGTGATAGTGGCAGTTATAGTTTCAGAAATGTTGATTATTTATTTGATATCAGGGATATTTGGAGTTTGATCTCTGATGACACTTTTTTAGTTAGGGATAGTAATGGTGACAGTTTTTCTGTATGTTTTGATATTGAAAATCAGATTTTTGAGATTGACAATGATAGTTCTTTTCTGAGTGAACTAGAAAGTTTTTTTTCTAGTTATTTAAATAATGGGTCTAAGAGAAACAATCACAACTATTATCATTACATATATGATACTCAATCTAGTTGGAATAATCACATTAATAGTTGCATTGATAATTATCTTCGTTTTGAAGTCAGTATTAATAGTTCCATTTCGGGTGGTACCGACAATTACAGTGACAGTTACATTTATAGTTTCATTTGTACTGAAAATGTAACCGGTAGTGAAAGTGGAAGTTCTGGTATAAGAACTAGTAAAAATGGCAGTGATTTCAATATAAGAAGAAGATCTAATGATTTCGGTAGAAAAAAAAAATACAGACATTTATGGATTCAATGCGAAAATTGTTATGGATTAAATTATAAAAAATTTTTTAGGTCAAAAATGAATATTTGTGAACAGTGTGGATATCATTTGAAAATGAGCAGTTCAGATAGAATCGAACTTTCGATTGATCCGGGGACTTGGGATCCTATGGATGAAGATATGGTCTCTATGGACCCCATTGAATTTCATTCAGAGGGGAAACCCTATAGAGATCGTATCGATTCTTATCAAAGAAAGACAGGTTTAACTGAAGCTGTTCAAACAGGCATAGGTCAACTAAATGGTATTCCCATAGCAATTGGAGTTATGGATTTTAAGTTCATGGGAGGTAGTATGGGATCTGTAGTAGGCGAGAAAATCACCCGTTTGATCGAGTATGCTACTAATCGATCTCTACCTGTCATTATTGTGTGTGCTTCTGGAGGAGCGCGCATGCAAGAAGGAAGTTTGAGTTTGATGCAAATGGCTAAAATATCTTCCGCTTCACATAATTATCAATCAAATAAAAAATTATTCTATGTATCAATCCTTACATCTCCTACAACCGGTGGAGTAACAGCCAGTTTTGGTATGTTGGGAGATGTCATTGTTGCTGAACCTAATGCCTACATTGCATTTGCGGGCAAAAGAGTAATTGAACAAACATTGAATAAGACAGTACCCGATGGTTCACAAGCGGCTGAGTATTTATTCCATAAAGGCTTATTTGACCCAATTGTACCACGTAATCCTTTAAAAAGTGTTCTGAGTGAGTTATTTCAGCTCCACGGTTTCTTTCCCTCGAATCAAAATTCAAAAAATTTATAAAGTATAGTACTAAATTCAATTATTTGTAGCGAACAAGTATTTAGTTCATCGTAATCAAAAAAAAAACTAAAAAGAATGGTGTTTTCTTTGATGACATAAGTTCTACTTGTAATAAGAGTTAGAAGCTTCGGGTAATTACTTTTTAGTTTTTCCTCCAGATCTATTTTTTTATCCTACCTCTATTCATGATTAGTAATCACGAACCTTCTATCAACAGGATAAAAAAGTGAATTTCTCCCTCCGAGGAATTAGAATTAGGGAAAATTAAAAAAAAATTATCTGGCCTTCTTACGTATTAATATAGACAATAAAAAAAATATCGAAATCAAAATAAAAAAGAAATAATATTTTTTATTAAATTTAATAAATTATTAATAAATAATTAGAATATAATTATTAAATAATATTTTTATATATAATAAATAATATTATAAATATAATAAAATTATATTATAAATATAATACAGTTTATGATATATACTTAGGATAGATATACTTATCATATCATAAGATATCTTTTTCTTTCTAATAGATAGAAATATTAAATCGAGGCACCCATTCTATGACAGATCTCAACTTACCCTCTATTTTTGTGCCTTTAGTGGGCCTAGTATTTCCGGCAATTGCAATGGCTTCTTTATCTCTTCATGTCCAAAAAAATAAGATTGTCTAGATCCGATGGGACCAAATCTCATCAATTTATTTCAACGCTGGATCATAATACAGATATTTATTTAGTGTAATATGGTACGATATGTGACTCTTTACGAACACAAATGAAAGAACTATTATGCATTTATGCGGATACATGATATCCGCATAAATGCATGTATATGCAGGTATAGCTGGTTAAATTAAAAATGGATCGGCGAATATTTTATTTAAATGGAAAGTCAATGTATCTAACAAATTACTTCTAACGGTTTACATCAGAATAGTGCTAGTTAATGAAAGTTACTTCGGGATCAAGAAAGTAAAATTCATTTGGGTTATTCTCTCAATTCCAATCGAATGCAACTGGATCTAGTAGAGTATGAATTGGCGATCAGAACATATATGGATAGAACTTATAATGGGGTCTCGAAAAACAAGTAATTTTTTCTGGGCCTGTATCCTTTTTTTAGGTTCGCTAGGATTCTTAGTGGTTGGAACTTCCAGTTATCTTGGTAGGAATCTGATATCCGTATTTCCATCTCAGCAAATTATTTTTTTTCCACAAGGGATCGTGATGTCTTTCTATGGGATCGCCGGTCTATTCATTAGCTCCTATTTGTGGTGCACAATTTCATGGAATGTAGGTAGTGGTTATGACAGATTCGATAGAAAAGAAGGAATAGTGTGTATTTTTCGTTGGGGATTTCCTGGAATAAATCGTCGCATCTTCCTTCGCTTACTTATGAAAGATATACAATCAATCAGAATGGAGGTTAAAGAGGGTCTTTATCCTCGTCGTGTCCTTTATATGGAAATCAGAGGCCAAGGAGCCATTCCCTTGACTCGTACTGATGAGTATTTTACTCCACAAGAAATTGAACAAAAAGCTGCCGAATTGGCCTATTTCTTGCGCGTACCAATTGAAGTATTTTGAAATGAACTGAAGAAAAAATTGAAAAAAACTTGCTAATTTCCTTTTTAATACAACCGTCGACTCTATTTGATATTTCTCTGAAGTACGAGTTCTATAAAAAGGTATTGAACCCATGGATCTATTTCCTATTTTTGTGTAATAATTTAGATCTCGGATCTAGAAGGAAAGGAATATAGAAATAGAATAAGGTCCTTTTAGGATAAAAATGAAAAAAAAAAGAAAGCCTTGGTCTCCCTCCCATATATTTCATCCATAATATTTTTGCCCTGGTGGGTCTCTCTCTCATTTAATAAATGTCTGGAACCTTGGGTTACTAATTGGTGGAATACCGGGAAATCCGAAACTTTTTTGAATGATATTCAAGAGAAAAACGTTCTAGAAAGATTCATAGAATTGGAAGAACTATTCCTCTTGGATGAAATGATAAAGGAGTACCCGGAGACGCATATACAAAAACTTCGTATAGGAATACACAAGGAAACGATACAATTGGTCAAAACACACAATGAATATCATCTCCATATCATTTTGGATTTCTCGACAAATATAATTTGTTTCGCTATTCTAAGTGGTTATTTTATTCTGGGTAATGAAGAACTTGTCATTCTTAATTCTTGGATTCAGGAATTCCTCTATAACTTAAGTGACACAATAAAAGCTTTTTTGATTCTTTTAGTTACTGATTTATGGATCGGATTTCATTCGACCCATGGTTGGGAACTAATGATTGGTTCGGTCTACAACGATTTTGGATTGGTTCATAACGATCAAATTATATCCAGTCTTGTTTCCACTTTTCCAGTTATTCTAGATACAATTGTGAAATATTGGATCTTCTATTATTTAAATCGTGTATCTCCTTCACTTGTAGTTATTTATCATTCAATGAATGAATGAAGAACTCATTTGATCTCCTGATATCAATCAAATCAGAATCTTTCTTCGTATATAAAGAAAGGATTTTCAATCTTACTTAATTCTTTATATTTCTAGCTCTTCAAGGTATTCGTCCTATATTCCAGTATCCAGTACAATTATCCCAGTACAATGACAGACTCGTGTATAGGGAACTATACTAGCTACCTATCTAATTTATTGTAGAAATTCCGGGATCAATGATTGGACATGCAAAATAGAAATACTTTTTCTTGGGTAAAGGAACAGATGACTCAATCGATTTCTGTATCGATCATGATATATGTAATAACTCGGGCATCTATTTCAAATGCATATCCCATTTTTGCGCAGCAGGGTTATGAAAACCCACGAGAAGCAACTGGACGAATTGTATGTGCCAATTGCCATTTAGCTAATAAGCCCGTGGATATTGAAGTTCCGCAAGCCGTGCTTCCTGATACTGTATTTGAAGCAGTTGTTCGAATCCCTTATGATATGCAACTGAAACAAGTTCTTGCTAATGGTAAAAAGGGGGCTTTGAATGTAGGGGCTGTTCTTATTTTACCCGAGGGATTCGAGTTAGCCCCCCCCGATCGTATTTCTCCCGAGGTGAGAGAAAAGATGGGAAATCTGTCTTTTCAGAGTTATCGTCCCAATAAAAGAAATATTCTTGTGATAGGTCCTGTTCCCGGTCAGAAATATAGTGAAATCGCCTTTCCCATTCTTTCCCCCGACCCTGCTACGAGGAAAGACGTTCACTTCTTAAAATATCCCATATATGTAGGTGGGAACAGAGGAAGGGGTCAGATTTATCCTGATGGGAGCAAGAGTAACAATACAGTCTATAATGCTACATCAGCAGGTATAGTAAGCAGAATAGTACGTAAAGAAAAAGGAGGATATGAAATAACCATAGTTGATGCATCGGATGGACATCAAGTGGTTGATATTGTACCTCCAGGGCCAGAACTTCTTGTTTCAGAGGGTGAATCCATCAAGCTCGATCAACCATTAACAAGCAATCCCAATGTAGGAGGGTTTGGTCAGGGAGATGCAGAAATAGTGCTTCAAGATCCATTACGTGTCCAAGGCCTTTTGTTCTTCTTGGCATCTGTTATTTTGGCACAAGTTTTTTTGGTTCTTAAAAAGAAACAGTTTGAAAAGGTTCAATTGTATGAAATGAATTTCTAGGTCCAGAAATTCCTTAACATCAAGTTGGTAAAAAGCAACAAATTATTGTCGATCGATACTTATGTATGATCAAAAAATTCTGTAAACCTTTTTGTTTATACTGTTTTTGTTTTGTTTGTGGGATGTCTGGAATTCATTACGTGTATCCCATTCCTAGTAATAGACTATAGGCATACAAATATAAAGGAAGAGAATACAAGGGAAGGATGGGAAAAATGAAAGGAACAAATACTTTTAGGAGGGATTACTAGTCTTCCTAATCTTCTATTCGACACAAGAAAAGGGATTTTACACCCTTTTCTTGTGTCGTCTTGTATCGAAATAATAATGATTTTTTCTCTTGTTCGTCAAAGATTACTATTCCTTGCTTTCCGGGTCTATTGGAACTCCTTTGTTTAGATTCATAAGAAGTAGTAGACAAACAAAAAGAAAGGGTTAGGGGAGGAGAAATTCATTGAACAAATAGAACTTCTTTAATTATTCAATTAATTTAAACTTCTAATTTAGAAAAATTATTCAAACAAAAAAAACTTTTACTGTTCCGGTTGAAAGGCAAATTAGATTTTTACAAATATCCAAATCCTTATTTATTATCTCATCAGAGTTTTTATAGAATAAGGTTCTATTAATTTAGTATAGAAAAAATTTTCAGGATGTCTCATCCGTAGAAATCCATATAATATTGGATTATCCAGAAAATCGATTGATTCCTTCTTTTTTGTTGCTTTGTAAGAGTTCAATATTATGGAGGAACGACAGAGACTATGAATCAATCAATAGATTTAATTCTTCAAATTATTAAGAAACAAAGGATCTGTTTTGTCATTTCTACGAATATAATATTTTAATTATGTTTACTGGATAACTTTCCAATTTGTATGT
This sequence comes from Elaeis guineensis, assembly GCF_000442705.2. Classification (NCBI taxonomy): domain Eukaryota; kingdom Viridiplantae; phylum Streptophyta; class Magnoliopsida; order Arecales; family Arecaceae; genus Elaeis; species Elaeis guineensis. The sequence goes on from NC_017602.1 coordinate 64,802, forward strand.
TATGGAGTAGATCAAAGTTTCGCTATATGGAGTAAGAACTCAGCGGGACCTTACCTCCTTTGTCTGATTAGAGCAGTAAGGTCCCGCTGAGTTCTTACTTTTTCATGTCTAAAATCCGGTTCATCCGATTACTACAGAGATGAACCCAACCCGGAATATGAACCGTAAAAGAAAATACCTATTAAACCGATCACAAGAATACCGGTTACAGTACCTATCAGCCAAAGAGGAATCCTTCCAGTAGTATCGGCCATTTCCCCCACTTTCCTCCACATTTCATCAAGTGGTCATGCTAGAGACAAAAACAGTCATAGATAATTATGAGGATAGTATCTTTCCGAATGGGATAAGAGAATTCCTACTATTCTCTTTCTTTCTCTCAATTGAAGAAATAATTGGAAAATAAAACAGCAAGTACAAAAATGAGTAATAAACCCCAGTATAGACTGGTACGATTCAATTCAACATTTTGTTCATTCGGGTTTGATTGTGTCATAGCTCTATAATTCGAATTAGGTTTATCGTTGGATGAACTGCATTGCTGATATTGACCCCAAGAAAAAAACGGTAGGTACAGCTAATCCGTGAACAGCCAACCATCGTACTGTAAAAATTGGATAGGTTCGATCTATGGTCATTGGAGGGCCTCCTAAAAGGATCTACTAAATTTATCGAGTTGTTCCAAAGAATCAAAACGGCCGGTTATCAATGGAATCCCTTGTCGGCTCTCTGTGAAATACTCGTTTGGCCGAGGACTTCCAAACACGTCGTAAGCTAAACCCGTACTGACGAATAACCAACCCGCAATGAATAGGGAAGGTATAGTAATGCTATGAATGACCCAGTATCGAATACTGGTAATAATATCAGCAAAAGAACGTTCTCCCGTGCTTCCAGACATGCTGAGCTCCACAAATTTTTGTACATTCAAAACAAAAAGGGAATCGATTCCGTGAAAGATGGGATCAGTAAATGGAAAACTACTGATATTTCATCTTTGTGAGATCGTCAATTTTGTACCAAAGGTGTATTTCGAGTATACCGAATCAGTATAGCTATCCTTCCTCTGGCACAGCAACGCAGTCTCGATGGGTACCGAAATACTACATAATTCTTTTCTTCTTTTTTTGTTCCTTGTCTATGCATAACTGTATGTTATTCAATAGATCAATAGAAAATTCCTCAAATTCCTTATAAGGTGTTTCCATTATTGGCTTCGTAATAGAAAGTAAAGATCTTGGAAAAGTGTGAATCAATGGGTTCTAATAATTCATGAAAGAAATAAAGGTTTTATTTTTTGATAGATCGTTTCGATATATCGTAGAGCACTTTTTTTCTTCTCATTCGAGATATTATGGGCAATTAACCAACCTATTAATGTACTGAATCCAATGAGTTAAAAAAAAATAAGTAAAAGGGAATATCAGGTCGTTCGCCCCCAAATGGATTAGATCCTTTTTATTGAAAAAGAAAAGAAATGATCAAAATTGAAGTTCTTTTCAAATCCAATTTTTTTATTTTATTCAAAAATTACTTAAATATAATTTATTTCATTTTTGAATGAAGTTACACGACACAGTTCTTATTACTATTACTTTACTCAACTCACGAATTGCACAATGAATCTGTCGATTCGGAATCACAGGACCGATCGATGTCATAGCTGATGAATCAAGAACTTTCAATTGAACTAAACTAATCCTGTCAATTGGTTTTTTCTTACCGTTACTGTTATATCTGGGAAAAATTGAAACTTAGGTAAGTGTTTTATCAACATATGTAACAAAAGAACATATCTAATTTAGCTCTTTCATGCCTACTATAACTAGTTATTTCGGTTTTCTACTGGCTGCTTTAACTATAACCCCAGCTCTATTGATTGGTTTGAATAAGATACGACTTATTTGAAATGAATTGAATGAACAATTCATAAAAATGAATATTTCTCTGAGATTCCAGGTGTTCCAGGTTCCTTTCCACATCAATTGCCAATTCTTGGTTATTGAGATTCACGGATAATTCAGATTAATATTTAGGGATAGATCTTACCCATCTTTTTATCCCCTCAAAAAACCGAAATGATTGAAGTTTTTCTATTTGGAATCGTCTTAGGTCTAATTCCTATTACTTTGGCAGGATTATTCGTAACTGCATATTTACAATACAGACGTGGTGATCAGTTGGACCTTTGATTGAGTAACATTTCTTTTTTTTGATTGACCTCCTCCCTGCGGGAGGTCAAATTCAAGTTTCAATTAAACTTTTTTTTGTTAAGTTTTTTTATTGTGATTCGACATAAGATAAACGGAATCACGCTCTGCAGGATTTGAACCTACGACATCGGGTTTTGGAGACCCGCGTTCTACCGAACTGAACTAAGAGCGCTTTCTTATTACAGGAGATACGACTGTAGTGTAAAGAAAAGGTTTTTTTACCCCCAAACATATCTTGCATACGTATAGCAAGCAAAAATGAAAGATTATGTCCAATTTCAATCGATCTTAATTAATCCCTCGTTACTGCCCATAAGAGAAGTAATAGGTAGGGATGACAGGATTTGAACCCGTGACATTTTGTACCCAAAACAAACGCGCTACCAAGCTGCGCTACATCCCTTTTTAAAGTTCTTGTACAGTGTCATTGTACAAAATCCCTGTCTTGTTTTCCACATTGTTATTTTCCCCTCTATCTATATCCAATTTTCTTGTCATTTCTTCTTTTTGGTTTCATATAATAAAATTATTTTATACATCTGAAACCTAACGTATAAAAAAAATGAAAATTTATCTTATCGGCGTATCGTATAAAAAAAAAGAATAAAAATTTATCTTATCGGAAATGCTCAGGAAGAAGGGGTCATCTTTTTCTTTCTTTTTTAGGGACAGGAAAATCTCATCTATCGGTTCATTGTACATATCTATTTTAGTTAGGAATTCCGCGTAAAGTAAAAAAAAAATACAAATGATCTTGAACTACAACATCTGACCATACATATATGTATTACAATAAAGAAGGAGGATTTTCAATGCGAGATATAAAAACATATCTCTCCGTGGCACCTGTGCTAACTACTCTATGGTTTGGGTCTTTAGCAGGTCTATTGATAGAAATTAATCGTTTATTCCCAGATGCCTTGTCATTCCCTTTTTTTTCATTCTAGTTATTAATATGCGAAGAAATGAAGAAAATTAGGGATACAATTCTACGTGACGTGACTAAAATTTCGCCCCTTCCTTTTTTTTTCAGTTCTTTAGGATAGGAGGAGGATAGGAAGGAAAGAAAAAAGAAAAAGTGTATTGAACCTCGACAAAAATCTGGTGAATCTAAGATCGAATTTTGGGGAACAGAAATGGAAATGTGTATCCAGATCTAGGGCAGAATCCACGAAATCATAGCATAGAAAGAAGATACTTAAATGAAATATTGGGATTTAAGATAGGAATAATTGATAGTTAGAAAGAAATTGTATTACTTAATTATTACTTTATTATTAATTATTACTTTATTAATTATTACTATTACTCTATTAATATTAATTGTAATTATATAATTACAACACATACAACACAACGAAATCTTTAGAAATGAAAATGGAATTTCAAGTTAGTAACTTCTATTGATTTTCTTATTGATTTTTTTGTTCTTTTATTCTTCTTCAGTTCGGGTCGAAAATAGAAGAAGTTAAGTCGATCCAAAATCAAAAGGGGGTTCATGGCCAAGGGTAAAGATGTCAGAGTCAGAGTTATTTTGGAATGTACCAGTTGTGTCCGAAATGGTGTCAATAAAGAATCGCCGGGTATTTCTAGATATATTACTCAAAAGAATCGACACAATACATCCGGTCGATTAGAATTGAGAAAATTTTGTCGCTATTGTCACAAGCATACGATTCATGGGGAAATAAAGAAATAGATGGAACGGAACGTGTGCGCGATCTTTCCAAGGAAGAGGAAGAGGAAGAACTTAACATATTTAAGTTAACATATTTAACTTAACATAAATATAACATATATAATATACATAATATATACAATACAAATCAAACCCGATTTCATTTTCATATATATATATATACATACATATGATATGTATAATATAAACGATGCGAATCAAAGCCTATTTCGGTCAGATCTGAAATGAATAAAGAAATAGAATTTTAGAGATAAGGAATAAACCATGGATAAATCCAAGCAACCTTTTCGTAAATACAAGCGATCCTTTCGTAGGCGTTTGTCCCCAATTGGATCTGGGGATCGAATCGATTATAGAAACATGAGTTTAATTAGTCGATTTATTAGTGAACAAGGAAAAATATTATCTAGACGGGTGAATAAATTGACCTTGAAACAACAACGATTAATTACTATTGCTATAAAACAAGCTCGTATTTTATCTTTGTTACCTTTTCTTAATAATGAGAAACAATTTGAGAGAGCCGAGTCGATCCCCAGAACTACTGGTCCTAGAACCAGAAATAAATAAACATACTCCTCAATTGACTCAAAACTCCAATCGGAACTCAAGCTCAGATTGATGCTTTGTTCAAAAGGCCTAGAATCCCGATTTATTTCTTGTGTTATAAGAAATAAAAAATGGGGGAAGAAGAAATCTTTTTTTTTATTGAAACATGTTCGTTCATTCCTACTACTTATCTTACTTAATTTTTTTTTATTCTATCTTCCCGGAGTTCATTCTCCGGGGAATTCTGTTTCAATTTCAATCATTTCTGTATTATATTTTATAATATCATATCCTTTATTTGATAATCTGATTGGAAATCATGTAAAGACAATTCTTATTTGATATAGATATTTGCGCAAGTATTTTACGATTAAGAAGCAATTGCTTCTTGTACAGATTTGGTATTAATCTACTATAATTATAGAATACCTTATTCTCACGAATTACTGCATTTATTCGAGTGATCCACAAACTACGAAAATCCCTCTTTTGCCTGCCTCTATCTCGATGAGAGGAAACCAAAGCTCTCATTTTCTGTTGAGTAGTCGTTCGAGTAAGTCTTGAATGAGCCCCAATAAAGGTTGATGCAAATAAACGAATTTTTGTTCGACGTTTCCGAGCTGTATATCCTCGTCTAACTCTGGTCATTGAATCAAATTAAACCTTAATGAATAACTAATTGATTTCTCTTCTTTCAGTCATCTTTTACCCCCCGTCAATTAATAACAAAACGGATTATTCCGATATATAAAATAAAAATTCCAATGGCTTTTGCTACTATGACTTTCCCCAACCACGATTTTTTATTCCTTCCAGGCATTTCACCTGGAAATAAGAAATTCTAACGATACCAAATAAAAAAAAATAGTGGGTTCCATCGTTTCTATGGTTACTTTTTTTTTTAAACGGTGAGGTCCTCTCTATACACCGGAGCCTCTTCTTTCATTTTATCAAATGTTATTGTTAACTTGTATAGTTCACACTCTTTGGCTCTACCCATCAATTATACAGTAATAGTTCTTTTCACAATAAGAGTTATCCATACAGTGACGGCATTTAATTATGAAAGTTGGCTAGGTAGCTGACCCTGTTAGTCCGTTCTTTCAAGAATAGGAGTATAACCTTTTTGCTTCTTATAATACCATTTCCTCCGCTTAATGGATAACCATTTGCTCCCAATGGGGAATTGCTTTTCATCTCAAATCTAGGTGATTGGATTTGCACCAATGTAAACCATAAATTCCAAACACAATATAGGTATATGATAGATCTTCTCTATCTATCCTATTCATTGGTACTGGTCATTGATACTGGAAAATTGTCTCATTTGTTCGAACTCATGATCTGAACGAGTCGCACATACACCCTAGTGCATGTTCCTCGACGCTGAGGACATCCTCTAAGAGCGGGAGATTTCGTGACATTTCTTATTGGCTGTCTTGTGTTTCTAATAAGTTGTTTAATAGTTGGCATGTCGTATGTATATGTATATATAGAATTCTAGAATGGAATGGGTTGGTTTAGATCGATCTTAACCTGATGATTGATGATCATGAATTTTTTTCTATTCAATATCAAATCGCAGAAAATTCGAATTATGGTTTGAAATGGATTTACATGAAATCCCTAGTATTTTCATTTTCGACCGCTACAAGATCAACAATGCCATGAACTTGGGCTTCTGTTGCTGACATAAAAACATCTCTTTCCATGTCTTCGGATACAACCCATAAAGGATTACCCGTTCTTTGTACATAAACCTTTGTGAGGGTTTCGCGAAGTTTCAGTAGTTCTTCCGCTTCCAGGATAAATTCGCCTGCTTGTGCCTCATAAAAAGAACTAGCAGGTTGGTGAATCATAACCCTGATGATATTGATATAACATCATGAAGGGTTCTTCTATCTTGCATGATTGGGTTAAAGTAAGGGATAAAAAAAATATAAGAAAAAAGAATAGAATTGTACAACCGTACAGGCATCTTTTGTGCATACGGCTCTACAATGGAATTTACTTTTTCTTTTTCTTCTCTTCTATTCTATTGAAGAAAGAAATAGAATCCATCCGATCCGGATCGTTGAATGATCCATTTACCACCCTTCCTTTCGTAGGAGTAAAAAAAATACTATGATGGTTCTGTTGCTTTATATATTTATTTTGTCTGTGATTTAACAATCCCAAAGTTCCTTTCTGATACGATCAAATAAGGAAAAAAATGATCTTTTTTTTTTCATTTTTGTACTTTTTCTTTCATAACATAAATATCAGAAAGAGAATTCTGGTGTGAAAAAGAATGGTTTGTGACGCTGAAATGTACCCCCGACACATAAGATCAAATCCGAAATGACCTCTATTTCATACTACTATCTCGACATAAAATCTCATGTTATGAAAAAAACAATAATGGTTTGCTCATATCGAACTCGAAGTGCCATGCTATTATTACTTATTATTCATATTCAATATGGCGAAGGCATAGTCTTCCTTTTTTTTTCAAATAAAAAAACTCATTGGCGCCAAGCGTGAGGGAGTGCTAGACGTTTGGTAATTTCTCCTCCGACCAGAATGAAAGATCCCATTGAAGCGGCTAATCCCATGCATATTGTATGCACATCGGGTGGCACAAATTGCATAGTATCATAAATGGCTATTCCTGGTATTACCCATCCGCCGGGAGAGTTTATAAATAAATAAAGATCCCTAGTATCATCTTCTATACTGAGATATACCATGAGACCAACAAGTTGATTCGAGATCTCGCTATCAACTTCTTGGCCTAAAAAAAGTAATCCTTCTCGATGAAGTCGGTTGATTAGGACAAAATTGGTTCCCTTAGGAACCGTACGTGCACCTTTGGATGCATACGGTTCAAAAAAAAATTGCGAAAAAAAGAATCAATGTGTCGATTCCAGTTCTATTTCTTTTTTTTTTTCTGTAACAGGTTTTTGTTTTTCTAATGAAGGGGGTTTTTCTTCTTCTATTTTTCAAAAAACATAAGATGAGTTTTTGTTCCCTTACTATAAAAAAAAAAGAATTTACTGAACTTATTGAACTAACCTCTCATTGATGTATTGTTTCATCGAGATTCAAATCACGATGTCATTTTATTGTTCCTGAATGGGCCCTTTCCATTTTTTTAGGTTCATGTTTGTTCTACTCCGGGAAAAGATCTGCCCGAATTCTATTTGTACATATAGGGCAAATGATCTCAGTACCACTTTTTTTGTTACGACTTCCTTTTCAATTTGTTTCATGTCTTCTCCAAAACTATTCGATGTATTCATCATACTACTCCATTGGTTGGCAGTTTGAGATCGCTCCTATAGTAAGTATAAAAATCGTTTATGATACAAGTGGTAATCGTACATATATTATCAATTTGTTACCAATTTGGTATTTTCTGAACGGAGCCTGGAGACTTTATTTTATCAGTCCAAGTCAACCATAAATTCTTCTAATTGATAATATTGATCCCCAATATAAATTGATCTAATTGTACTTCACGCTCCAAATGATTGATGGTTCACTCAATCTCAATACAATATTTCTTGGGCGAAACAGAGGATATCTCGATCGGGGGAGAGAACGGGTAAATCCCATATGACCCAATATGTCTGACAAGTCGCACTATACGTCAACCCAAATTGCATCTTCCTCTCCAGGACTCCGAAAAGGTACTTTTGGAATACCAATGGGCATTAAATTAAAGAAAAAAACTAAGTACTATACTTCACTTTAATATGGAAACGTAACAATGGGTTTATTGTCTTCATCCTTTTTTCTGTTTATTCTATTTTCTAGATAGATTGATTGGAAGGTTTATAGAGTAAGATAGAATGAATAAAGAAAAATTTTAACGAATGGAGCAATCGATCGTTCGAACGATAAACAAGTATCTATGCATTCGTTCCCACAAAATGGTACCAATTCTCCCATTGCGTATTGGTACTTATCGGGTATAGAATAGATCTGCTTCTCTTTGTTCTTATGAACAGAATTGTTCCGTTATTTTCAATGGAACGGAATAAATATTAACTCTTTCTCATACAGAATCCACTGAAAAGGTTAGGTACTTAGGTACATAGTATAGTCCTTTCCAATGCGATAAAATAAGGTGACATAGTGTCTATTTATCTTTGATAAAGGGGTATTTCCCATGGGTTTGCCTTGGTATCGTGTTCATACTGTCGTATTGAATGATCCCGGTCGATTGCTTTCTGTCCATATAATGCATACAGCTCTAGTTTCTGGTTGGGCCGGTTCGATGGCTCTATACGAATTAGCGGTTTTTGATCCCTCTGACCCTGTTCTTGATCCAATGTGGAGACAAGGTATGTTCGTTATACCCTTCATGACTCGTTTAGGAATAACCAATTCGTGGGGTGGTTGGAGTATTTCAGGAGGAACTATAACGAATCCGGGTATTTGGAGTTATGAAGGTGTCGCAGGGGCACATATTGTGTTTTCTGGCTTGTGCTTCTTGGCAGCTATCTGGCATTGGGTGTATTGGGATCTAGAAATATTCTGTGATGAGCGTACGGGAAAACCTTCTTTGGATTTGCCGAAGATCTTTGGAATTCATTTATTTCTCTCAGGGGTGGCTTGCTTTGGCTTTGGCGCATTTCATGTAACAGGTTTGTATGGTCCTGGAATATGGGTGTCCGATCCTTATGGACTAACTGGAAAAGTACAATCTGTAAATCCAGCGTGGGGCGCGGAAGGTTTTGATCCTTTTGTTCCGGGAGGAATAGCCTCTCATCATATTGCAGCGGGTACATTAGGCATATTAGCAGGTCTATTCCATCTTAGTGTCCGTCCGCCTCAACGTCTATACAAAGGATTACGTATGGGAAATATTGAAACTGTACTTTCTAGTAGTATCGCTGCTGTTTTTTTTGCAGCTTTCGTTGTTGCTGGAACTATGTGGTATGGTTCAGCAACTACCCCAATCGAATTATTTGGTCCCACTCGTTATCAGTGGGATCAGGGATACTTTCAGCAAGAAATATATCGAAGAGTTAGCGCCGGACTAGCCGAAAATCTGAGTTTATCGGAAGCTTGGTCTAAAATTCCCGAAAAATTAGCTTTTTATGATTACATTGGTAATAATCCGGCAAAAGGGGGATTATTCAGAGCAGGCTCAATGGACAACGGGGATGGAATAGCTGTTGGATGGTTAGGACACCCCGTCTTTAGAGATAAAGAAGGGCGCGAGCTTTTTGTACGTCGTATGCCTACTTTTTTTGAAACATTTCCGGTAGTTTTAGTAGATGGAGACGGAATTGTGAGAGCCGATGTTCCTTTTAGAAGGGCAGAATCAAAGTATAGTGTTGAACAAGTAGGTGTAACTGTCGAGTTCTATGGTGGCGAACTCAATGGAGTTAGTTATAGTGATCCTGCTACTGTAAAAAAATACGCTAGACGTGCCCAATTAGGTGAAATTTTTGAATTAGATCGGGCTACTTTGAAATCCGATGGTGTTTTTCGTAGCAGTCCAAGGGGTTGGTTCACTTTTGGGCATGCTACGTTTGCTTTGCTCTTCTTTTTTGGACACATTTGGCATGGCGCTAGAACCTTGTTCAGAGATGTTTTTGCTGGTATTGATCCAGATTTGGATGCTCAAGTAGAATTTGGAACATTTCAAAAAATTGGGGATCCAACTACAAGGAGACAAGTAGTCTGATACAACATTGCTCTGGTATCTTTCGCCTCTATTTTTTTTGATTTGATATAAGGTACCGGAGAAATCTTGATTTGAATCACCATTTATTCTTTGACTCTTTACTTTTCTTTATATGGTAAATGATCCCAAATATGGTAAATGATCCCAAATGAATAGGTGCGGAAGCTATAATTGTAAACCACGATCGAATCTATGGAAGCATTGGTTTATACATTCCTTTTAGTCTCGACTTTAGGGATAATTTTTTTCGCTATCTTTTTTCGAGAACCGCCTAAGGTTCCGACTAAAACTAAAAAAATGAAATAATTTTTCATTATCTCAATTGAAGTAAGGAGCCTCCCAATATGGGAGACTCGTTACTTCAACTAGTCCCCGTGTTCTTCGAATGGATCTCTTAGTTGTTGAGAGGGTTGCCCAAAAGCGGTATATAAGGCGTACCCAGTAAAGCTTACAAGTAAACCAGATATGGAGATGGCGACTAGGGTTGCTGTTTCCATTTTTAGATAATTTCAAGATCACAATGGATCTACGATAAGATCGTTTATTTACAACTACAACGGAATGGTATACAAAGTCAACAGATCTCAACCAATGAATAGTATTTTATGGCTACACAAACCGTTGAGGGTAGTTCTAGATCTGGGCCAAGACGAACTACTGTAGGGAATTTATTGAAACCATTGAATTCGGAATATGGTAAAGTAGCACCGGGCTGGGGGACTACACCACTTATGGGGGTCGCAATGGCTCTATTTGCGATATTCCTATCTATTATTTTGGAAATTTATAATTCTTCCGTTTTACTGGATGGAATTTCAATGAGTTAGGTTCATAAGAACTAGAAAGTCCTAGTTTTTCAATCAAAAAAATTACTTTACTTAATACTTAAGAAAGACTCGGATTTCTAGACCATTCTGGTAGTTCGACCGTGAGATTTATTTGTTTCGGTATTTCCGGAATATGAGTGTGTGACTTGTTATAATTGATCCTATTGATAATACAGAAAATGGGCCTGTCATCTCTATCAAGATGATTCTACCTCGTCGGATATTTATTCTAGTATCTGGAGCACGGAATATATAGAATAGATCAAGAAAAGAAATATTTGAACTATGATTCATACCTACTATTTACTATTCAGACTTCGCAACCGGACTCAAAAAAAAAAATTCAAATAGGTATTTCCTAAATCAAACGATTTTTCTTCTTTCAGTTTGAACAAAGGACAAATGTTTCTCTAGATTTTGTTGAGTCATTACATCCATTCATTGAATAAGTGATCATCAAACGGTTCTTACTCAGAGAACCTTTGAGTTTAGCTTGAGGCTTTGCTTGATTAAATCATCGTGGTTCTAGTATGAATCTGAGGTTTCAATTGATTCATAGGGTCTCAACAAGGGAATTCCTATCAATAGCAAAACTATTGTTAATCTGCATTACGCACAAAAAACAACAAATCAAATAACAAATAAAAAAATAAATAAATAGGGAAGAGAAGATTCAAGAGGCCTGTAACGATCAACATAAAGAAAGACGGATGAGCCAACTTGATATTTTTGGCATTATCATCACAAAGAAGAGATTCCGGATTTTTGTTACTTCGTATCTTTGGGGCAAATCGAATCAAATGGCTAAGAAGTTTTGAACTTTCTATTACATATCCCATATCCGTTGAAATCAGTATTTGTGTGTTTCCGCTTGAGCCGTACGAGATGAAATTCTCATATACGGTTCTCAGAGGGGGAATTCCTTTGGATTACCTATCTCAATAAGGTATATGATTGGTTTGAGGAACGTCTCGAGATTCAGGCGATTGCGGATGATATAACTAGTAAATATGTTCCTCCTCATGTCAACATATTTTATTGTTTAGGGGGGATCACACTTACTTGTTTTTTAGTACAAGTAGCTACAGGTTTTGCTATGACTTTTTACTATCGTCCAACCGTTACAGAAGCTTTTTCCTCTGTTCAATACATAATGACTGAGGCCAATTTTGGTTGGTTAATTCGATCAGTTCATCGATGGTCAGCAAGTATGATGGTTCTAATGATGATCCTGCACGTATTTCGTGTATATCTCACAGGTGGATTTAAAAAACCCCGCGAATTAACTTGGGTTACAGGTGTGGTTTTAGCTGTATTGACTGCATCTTTTGGTGTAACTGGTTATTCCTTACCTCGGGACCAAATTGGTTATTGGGCAGTAAAAATCGTGACAGGTGTACCTGAAGCTATTCCTGTAATAGGATCGCCTTTGGTAGAGTTATTACGTGGAAGTGCTAGTGTGGGCCAATCCACTTTGACTCGTTTTTATAGTTTACACACTTTTGTATTGCCTCTTCTTACTGCCGTATTTATGTTAATGCACTTTCCAATGATACGTAAGCAAGGTATTTCGGGTCCTTTATAGAGAAGACAGATCATAGATATTTGTAATTGATCATATATCATATCGGGAAGGAACAATACTATTTCATTGCTACAAATATGGATTCATTGCTACAAATATGGATTATTGAAAAAATAAGACATGTTATTTGGATACTTCTCTTCAACTCCGAAGTATTGTATTTCTTAATTGATACGAATAGTTGAAGTGGATTTTCCGAAGAGAGGATGGATTATGGGAGTGTGTGACTTGAACTATTAATTGGGCCATGCAGATATATGATTTTATCCGCCACGTTGGAATTCATAACCAAATGTGTCTCCGCATCCAACCACCACGTAAGTCCCCCTATGTAGCAGAGGATAGGCAGGTTCGCTTGAGGAGAATCCTTTCTATGATCATACCCGAATCATGTCATGCATGAACAGGCTCCGTAAGATCCCGTAGAATAGAATAAGTGATGTGGCATGATCCAATGTTCTATCTATTCCACTTACTTAATTTTATTTATAGTGTAGAAATGCATTCATTTCCTCTGCATCGATCCCGATCTATGATACTATCGGAGTGAAATAAGGGATCTAAGGAAGAACAGCGGCTAGACTTTATTAGTAACAAGTAAATACTTTGTATGTAAGAAAATCGAGATGTTGTGGGGATAAACACCAATCAAAAGACATGAGACAATCCAAAAAGCACTTGATCATGATCAAATTTGTAAGCCTACTTGGGTATTGAGCATTTACTTGTAAGAACTGAATTCTTTTCAATGAATAGTTGCAACTCCGTAAAATGGAATTTGGTAAATCTTTTCTTACATAGAGTCATTATATATGTGGAGATATGTATGAAATATAGATTTTATATGTATCTAGTTCTGTCATTCCTTTGGTTCTTGCTCGAGCCGGATGATGAAAAATTATCATGTCCGGTTCCTTCGGGGGATGGATCTATAAGAATTCACCTATCCCAATAACAAAGAAACCTGACTTGAATGATCCTGTATTAAGAGCTAAATTGGCTAAAGGAATGGGGCATAATTATTATGGAGAACCCGCATGGCCCAATGATCTTTTATATATTTTTCCAGTAGTAATTCTAGGTACTCTCGCATGTAATGTAGGCTTAGCAGTTCTAGAACCGTCAATGATTGGTGAACCGGCGGATCCATTTGCAACTCCTTTGGAAATATTACCCGAATGGTACTTCTTTCCCGTATTTCAAATACTCCGCACAGTGCCCAATAAGTTATTGGGTGTTCTTTTAATGGTTTCAGTACCAATGGGATTATTGACAGTACCTTTTTTGGAGAATGTCAATAAATTCCAAAATCCATTTCGTCGTCCAGTAGCTACAACAGTCTTTTTGATCGGTACCGTAGTAGCTCTTTGGTTAGGTATTGGAGCAACATTACCTATTGATAAATCCCTAACTTTAGGTCTTTTTCAAATTGATTCAACTGTTAAATACCATGATATAGGTATCTAGGGAAGATTTACTTTGAAGTGATTATTCCCTAGAGACATTAATTTTATTTTATTATGATCCATTCCGGGAAAATACGGATCGTGCCAAAGATGAAAAACTAATTTGATTCTTTTTTTCTTTCTAATTTTTTTTTCTATTATAAAAAGAAGATGAAATAATTACAATGGATTTAAAATGAAAACTTATTCTTATTCTTAGATAAATCAATTGCGAAATACTTCTGTAGAGTGTCCAATATCTGTTTTACATCTTCTATTCGAAAAAATTTAATTCTCATAAGATCTTCTTGACTGTTACTCAAAAGGTCCGATAATGTATGTATATTGGACCCTTTGAGACAGTTATAGGTCCTGGAAGGCAATTCTGATTGGTCAATAAAAATACATTTCAATGGAATTCCTTTTTTGTTTTTCTTTAGATTAGTTAATCTATTTTGAAAGGTAAAAAGGGGTAGAGGAAACCTGTTTTTATTTTCTTCGAAATTAATGTCCTCTTCCTCCGCATGTAGAAAAGGAATAAATAAATCAATCAAATTACGAGAAGCTTCATAAAGTGCTTCCTTAGGAGTTAAACTTCCATTCGTCCATATTTCTAGAAAAAGTATCTCTTGTTTTTCATTCCCATTCCCATAAGAATGAATACTATGATTCGCATTTCGAACAGGCATGGATACAGCATCTATAGGATAACTTCCATCTTGAGAGTTATTTGCGGATTTCATACGATATCCGCGATCTCTCTTGATTTGTAATTCAATACACAAATCAATTGGTTCCGTCAGGTTAGCTATATGTTGTGTCGTGTCAACTATTTCCACGTAAGGTGGTGAGATGATATCTTGAGCGGTTACGTATCTAGGCCCCCTGACGCAGATGGATGCGTCTATAACTCCATACAGATTACTTCTCAATATAATTTCTTTCAAATTTAGTAAAATTTCATGTACTGATTCTTCAATACCTACTATCGTAGAATATTCATGTGCTACTTTCTCAGATTTTGCACGTGTGATACATGTTCCTTCTATTTCTCCAAGTAAAGCCCTTCGCATGGCAATACCTATGGTATCGGCTTGACCTTTCATAAGCGGGGACAGAATGAAACGACCATAATAAAGACGCTTACTGTCTACTCTTGATTCAACACATTTCCACCGTAGTGTTCGAGTGGATCCTACTACTTCCTCTCGAACCATACTATAATAAGTATTATTATAATATTTGATCAGATCATTGAATCATTTATTTCTCTTGAAATCTCTTTAATTCTTATTTCTACACACGTCTTTTTTTAGGAGGTCGACACCCATTATGTGGCATAGGTGTTACATCACGTACTAAACTTAATAGTATACCACTTCTACGAATGGCTCGTAATGCTGCATCTCTTCCGAGACCAGGGCCTTTTATCATAACTTCTGCCCGTTGCATACCCTGATCGACTACTGTACGAATAGCATTTACCGCTGCGGCTTGAGCAGCATACGGTGTACCTCTTCTTGTGCCTTTGAATCCAGAAGTACCTGCGGAGGCCCAAGAAACCACCCGACCTCGTACATCTGTAACAGTTACAATGGTATTGTTGAAACTCGCTTGAACATGAATAACTCCTTTTGGTATTCTACGTCCATTCTTACGTGAACCAATACGTCCATTCCTACGTGAACCAATTCTTGGTATAGCTTTTGTCATATTTTATCATCTCATAAATATGAGTCAGAAATATACAGAAAGAAAAGATACGGAGATATCCATTTCATGTTAAAACAGATCTTTTATTCTTACATGGGTCCTCCCCTTTAGAAAAGAAAGTTCTTTTTTAGAAAGATTATCCTTGTCTCTGTTTATGTCTCGGATTGGAACAAATCACTATAATTCGTCCGCGCCTACGGATCAGTCGACATTTTTCACAAATTTTACGAACAGAAGTCCTTATTTTCATATTTCTTATTCCTTACCTTAATTCTGAATCTACTCTTTTGAGGAAAATAAGTTTCTTGAATATTTTTTTTTTTTAACTTCGAATTGTGTCCCCATGAAAGGAATGTTTAAAAAATCACCTAATCGTTCGAATCTTTGTTGCGAAGTCTATAAATTATACGTCCTCTGGTTGAATCATAACGACTTACTTCAATTTTTACTCTATCTCCTGGTAGTATCCGTATAAAACTGCGCCGGATCCTCCCTGAAGCATAACCTAGAATTAGATCTTCATTATCTAAACGGACCCGGAACATACCGTTGGGAAGTGATTCAGTAATTAAACCTTCATGAATCAATTTTTGTTCTTTCATTCTAGGTAACCCCCTTGAAGTATCAACTAATGAAGGAAGAGGTATATAACTCACTTTTCCTCTCTATTTCACAAATGGGAAGTTAGAGATAAAATTAGGATACCAGAGGAGGAGGATCACCATATATAACACAAAATTTCTCCTCCAATTCTTTCTAGTCGAGCTTCTCGATCTGTCATTATACCTCGAGAAGTAGAAAGAATTACAATTCCCATTCCACCTAAAATCTTAGGAATTCGTTGATAGTTGGAATAAATTCGTAAACCGGGTCGGCTGATACACTTTAAAACGGTTCTATATATTCCTTTCCTAGTCTTTCTATGTCGCAGGGTTGAAACCAAGAAATATTTGTTATTTTCCTGATGTTTCCGAACATTTTCAATAAAACCTTCTCGTAGAAGTATTTTAACAATGTTTTCGGTGATATTAGTAGATGCTATTCGAACCGTTCCTTTTTTATTCATGTCAGCATTTCTTATAGAAGTTATTATATCGGCAATAGTGTCCCTACCCATAACGGACTATAATTTTTTGTGCCTCCTAATTTTGATATAATCAACATGTTTCCTTTTTTCTTTGTTTTTTTTTTTTTTGAATTAGGAAATTTTCAAAAGTATATGCGTGAGACACAATCTATTAATTTGATCTATTTCAGATAGCCTACTATATCATAGTGTCATCTACTAGTATTTATAATACCTCGGGAGCTAATGAAACTATTTTAGTAAAATTCAACTGTCTCAATTCCTGAGCGATCGCACCAAAAACTCGAGTTCCTTTTGGATTTCCTTCTTGATCAATGACGACCGCTGCATTGTCATCATATCGTATTATCATACCGTTGTCACGTTTGAGTTCTTTACATGTACGTACAATTACAGCTCTAATGACTTCTGATCTTTCTAGAGGCATATTTGGCACTGCTTCTTTGATTACAGCAACAATAACGTCACCAATATGAGCATATCGGTGATTACCAGCTCCTATGATTCGAATACACATCAATTCTCGAGCTCCGCTGTTATCCGCTACATTCAAAAGGGTCTGAGGTTGAATCATATATTTTTTATTTGAATCTGTTATTTCAATGCAAAGGATGAAGGAAAAAAAGAAATATTGTCCGTCCAGAAAAAAAAATAAACCTGCGGTTGTTTTTTCATCCTCAATATCCCTTTTGTTTAGTTCTACATCCCTATCGTGAAATAACAAATTGAGTTCGTATAGGCATTTTGTACGCAGCTATTGAAATAGCTGCTCTGGCTACAGTTTCTGATACTCCGCCCATTTCATAAAGTATTCGACCCGGTTTAACAACAGATACCCAATATTCGGGGGATCCCTTTCCCGAACCCATACGTGTTTCGGTAGGTCTTACTGTAACAGGTTTGTCGGGAAATATACGTACCCATATTTTTCCACCACGACGCGCATATCGTGTCATTGCTCTCCGCCCCGCTTCTATCTGTCTAGCTGTGATCCAAGCGGGTTCAAGTGCCTGAAGAGCGTATCCGCCGAAACAAATATGATTGCCTCGACAAGATATTCCCTTCATTCTTCCTCTATGTTGTTTACGAAATCTGGTTCTTTTGGGGTTATAGTTGATGGTTGTTTCTTAATTCCATCTCTATTGCAGAACCGGACATGAGAGTTTCTTCTCATCCAGCTCCTCGCGAATGAAACGATTCAATAATATTACAATATTACAGATACACATGTATAATTATAATAATATAAGTAATTATGAGTTAATAATATAAGTATATATAAGTTGAGTTAATAATATAAGTATATATATAAGTATATATAAGTAATGAATGGCATTTATTGATATTTAATTTGTTACATATTTAATTTGTTACAAAGGAAGATGTATATACAAAATATACAGCTGGACGTGTATATTATTAGATATAGAAAATATAAAAAATGCTTCTTTTTTTAGAATATAACGTATAATATAATGAATCCTTATTTTGACCTCTATCGAATCGCGCCAAAAATTGTAATCCAATAAATAAAGGTTTCGCGGGCGAATATTGACTCTTTCATTCGTAGGGTCAATTCATGACACCTCTCAGAATAAATCAATTTTTTCTTGGTTCGTTCCGCCATCCCACCCGATGAATTATTAGGATTCGTTTTCAATAGAATCCTATGCAGTCACAGGTTTCGTCGTTCCCATAGCTTCTCCATTAATGGTTAGGCCTGAACTCTGCAATGGAGCTTCCGGCAAAATTCGTTCCCGAGTCAATCTCCTCAGTTTTTATTAACCCGAGGCTCTTTATTCTTTATTATTTATTTATTTATTATTTATTTATTTTATTTATTTTTTTTTTCTTTTTTTTTATATTTTATTTATTTATATTTCATTTATATATTTATATCAGTATTGATTATATCAGTATTAATGCTTTATCACACTGCCTTTTATGAGGTGATTCATAGACCATACATATTGGAATCATATATCATTGATATTTTTGTTCTCTCTTTCTATCATCCTTCCATTTATCCACATCCCTTTATTTTTGCTTCACAACCCATAATCAGATTTCTTTTTTATGGAAAAAATTTCAGTTGCTACAACTATATGATTGATCCACCCATATAGTGACTGTTTCTTGGGATTTTGACAATACGAAGCAATAAGTTGGTTATTAATTTATATGGTTACTAAGTTCATAGTAGGGGTTAGTCTATTTTTTTTTTTTTTTTTTTTGAATCTCAACCCTAAACTCTAAAGAAAAACTAACGAGTCACACACTAAGCATAGCAATTATACTAAATTGTCAATCGAATTTTTATTCAACCTTATAGAATTAGAATTGTTCATTTTTGTTTGATTTAACAGAAAAAGAATGAAACAGTTTGTAATTTTTTTGTTCTATCACTGGACAGAATGGCAAGACAAATGAAGGTCTATTATTTCTCGTTTACAAATATCCAAACTCGTTTACAAATATCCAAATTTTGATGCCTAATACTCCATAAATAGTTCGAATTGTATAGGAACAATGATCAATTTTAGCGCGAATTGTTTGTAGGGGAACCCTACCTTCTCTGATCCATTCGACACGTGCAATTTCTTTTCCGTCGATACGCCCTGCGATTTGTACTTGAATTCCTTTTGTATCTGTTTGTTCAGTTAATTCAATAGCTTTTTTCATTGACTTTCGAAACGAAACTCTATTTTTTAACTGTAAGGCTATATATTCTGCAAGAATATTTGGTTGTCCATAAGGTTTTTCAATTCTTGTGATAGCAATGTTGAGTCTCCGGTTCACAGAATGAAGTTCCTTTTGTACATTCATCTGTAATTCTTCTATTCCTCGTGTTTGGCCCTCTATTAATAAATTTGGGAATCCAATATGGATTATGACCTGGATCAAATCGATTCTTTTTTGAATTCCTATACGTGCGATTCCTTCGAAACCTGAGGATATTCTCCTATTTTTTTGTACATAGTTCTTGATACAATTCCGTATTTTTTCATCTTCCTGTAAACCCACGGAATAATTTTTTGTTTGTGCGAACCAAAAGGAACGATGACTTTGGGTTGTACCAAGTCTGAAACCAAGTGGATTTATTTTTTGTCCCATATTTTTCTATTATGTTCTCTTTCCATTCATATTAAAAATATGAATCTAAATCTTAGATTGATTGATCTAAAAAAAAAAATGATTTAGATTTTTCCTTTAATACAATTGTTATATGACAAGTGGGTTTTTTTATCGGATAACTATGTCCCCGAGCCCGAGGTCTTAACCTTTTCACAATAGCACTCCTATTGACTTCGGCTTTACTAATGAATGAATCAGCTTCGTTCAAACCCATATTATGATTAGCGTTTGCTGCTGCAGAATAAACTAATTGTAAAATTGGATAA
>NC_017602.1:92500-95000 GCF_000442705.2 Elaeis guineensis
GAAAAAAGGCAAATTCTATTGAGTCTGACTCATAGTGATCATTTATCAAAGAATGACTCTGGTTATCAAATGATTGAACAACCGGGATCAATTTACTTACGATACTTAGTTGACATTCATAAAAAGTATCTAATGAATTATGAGTTCAATAGATCCTGTTTAGCAGAAAGACGGATATTCCTTGCTCATTATCAGACAATCACTTATTCACAAACCTCGTGTGGGGCTAATAGTTTTCATTTCCCATCTCATGGAAAACCCTTTTCGCTCCGCTTAGCCCTATCCCCTTCTAGGGGTATTTTAGTGATAGGTTCTATAGGAACTGGACGATCCTATTTGGTCAAATACCTAACGACAAACTCCTATGTTCCTTTCATTACGGTATTTCCGAACAAGTTCCTGGATGACAAGCCTAAAGGTTATCTTATTGATGATATCGATATTGATGATAGTGACGATATCGATATTGATGATAGTGACGATATCGATATTGATGATAGTGACGATATTGATGATGACCTTGATACGGAGCTGCTAACTATGACGAATGTGCTAACTATGTATATGACGCCGAAAATAGACCGATTTGATATCACCCTTCAATTCGAATTAGCAAAAGCAATGTCTCCTTGCATAATATGGATTCCAAACATTCATGATCTGTATGTGAATGAGTCGAATTACTTATCCCTCGGTCTATTAGAGAACTATCTCTCCAGGGATTGTGAAAGATGTTCCACTAGAAATATTCTTGTTATTGCTTCGACTCATATTCCCCAAAAAGTGGATCCCGCTCTAATAGCTCCGAATAAATTAAATACATGCATTAAGATACGAAGGCTTCTTATTCCACAACAACGAAAGCACTTTTTCATTCTTTCATATACTAGGGGATTCCACTTGGAAAAGAAAATGTTCCATACTAACGTATTCGGGTCCATAACCATGGGTTCCAATGCACGAGATCTTGTAGTACTTATCAATGAGGCCCTATCAATTAGTATTACACAGAAGAAATCAATTATAGAAACTAATACAATTAGATCAGCTCTTCATAGACAAACTTGGGATTTGCGATCCCAGGTAAGATCGGTTCAGGATCATGGGATCCTTTTCTATCAGATAGGAAGGGCTGTTGCACAAAATGTACTTCTAAGTAATTGCCCCATAGATCCTATATCTATCTATATGAAGAAGAAATCATGTAAGGAAGGGGATTCTTATTTGTACAAATGGTACTTCGAACTTGGAACGAGCATGAAGAAATTAACGATACTTCTTTATCTTTTGAGTTGTTCTGCCGGATCGGTCGCTCAAGATCTTTGGTCTTCACCCGGACCCGATGAAAAAAATTGGATCACTTCTTATGGATTCGTTGAGAATGATTCTGATCTAGTTCATGGCCTATTAGAAGTAGAAAGCGCTCTGGTGGGATCCTTACGGACAGAAAAAGATTGCAGTCAGTTTGATAATAATCGAGTGACATTACTTCTTCGGTCCGAACCAAGGAATCAGTTAGATATGATGCAAAATGGATCTTGTTCTATCGTTGATCAGAGATTTCTATATGAAAAATACGAATCGGAGTTTGAAGAAGGGGAAGGAGCCGTCGACCCGCAACAGATAGAGGAGGATTTATTCAATCACATAGTTTGGGCTCCTAGAATATGGCGCCCTTGTGGCAATCTATTTGATTGTATCGAAAGGCCCACTGAATTGGGATTTCCCTATTGGGGCGGGTCATTTCGGGGCAAGCGGATCATTTATCATAAAGAGGATGAGCTTCAAGAGAATGATTCGGAGTTCTTGCAGAGTGGAACCATGCAGTACCAGACACGAGATAGATCTTCCAAAGAAGAAGGCTTTTTTCGAATAAGCCAATTCATTTGGGACCCTGCGGATCCATTCTTTTTCCTATTCAAAGATCAGCCCTTTGTCTCTGTGTTTTCACGTCGAGAATTCTTTGCAGATGAAGAGATGTCAAAGGGGCTTATTACTTACCAAACAAATCCTCCTACATCTATATATAAACGCTGGTTCATCAAGAATACGCAAGAAAAGCACTTCGAATTGTTGATTCATCGCCAGAGATGGCTTAGAACCAATAGTTCATTATCTAATGGATCTTTCCGTTCTAATACTCTATCCGAGAGTTATCAGTATTTATCAAATCTGTTCCTATCTAACGGAACGCTATTGGATCAAATGACAAAGACATTGTTGAGAAAGAGATGGCTTTTCCCGGATGAAATGAAACATTTGATTCATGTAACAGGAGAAAGATTTCCCATTCCTTAGCCGTAAAGATATGTGGCCATGAAAAAGGGATTAAGTGGAACAAAGAGGATTGGCCGGGTGGTAGAGTCGTGGAAACACTTGTTTATTCCATATTTTGGACCTTAGCTCCATGGAACAATATGCTACTGCTGAAACATGGAAGAATTGAAATCTTAGATCAAAACACTATGCGCGCTATCTGCTCCAATAACGAATCATTGGT
>NC_017602.1:112500-130000 GCF_000442705.2 Elaeis guineensis
TAATATTTTTTATTTGGTCCAAGATAATTCTCTTAGGGCTCCCTTTTACAAATGAATTGATTAAGTCCAAATTCTGGAAAAATGAATAAACAGACCCATATATAATATATGCTATGAATAATCCAAAAAAGGCTATACTTACTGAAAAAATGGAATTTGTAAAAAATTCATACCAATTCACAGAATAATTCGAGTTTGGATGGAAAAGATTTTGGGATGGGGTTAACCATTTCGATAATATATCAGAATCCATTACTCCTTGATCAAAAGAAATTCCTATTGATCCAACGAACAAAGTAAATAGTACCAATACAAGCAGAGGAAATAGCATGGTATTGTCTGATTCGTGAGGATACATGGAAGTATATTTATTTCCAAAGTAAGTACTAAAGTATCGTATCTTATCATTATCAAAAATTTGATATGTATCTTTTGAAAAAAAGTGGACCTTACTATTCATTGTTGATAAAAGTAAATTTTTATTGACTGTTTTTGGTGCTTCTTTTCCCCATAGAGATATTGAATAGAACGAGTTACTTTTAGTGCTACTGTGATTTTGAAAATAAATGCGCAAATACCCATCAAAGGTAAGTAAATATACCCGAAACATATAAAATGCGGTTAATCCTATTGTGAAATAAGGTATTATTGCAAAAATTGGTGAATATAACCAACTATCATTAAGAATTTCATCTTTGGACCAAAAACAAGCAAGAGGTGGAATACCACAAAGAGAAAGTGTACCTAATAAAAAAGCAGTTCTTGTAATTGGAACATATCTTGTTAAACCACCCATAAGAACCATATTCTGACTTTTTTCTGGTGAATATCCAACAATAGGTTCCATTGAATGAATAATAGATCCAGATCCCAAAAACAATAAAGCTTTAGAATAGGCATGAGTGATCAAATGGAATAAAGCCGCTCGATAAGAACCTATACCTAGAGCTAACATAATATAACCTAATTGAGACATTGTAGAATAAGCTAAACTTCTTTTAATGTCTCTTTGAGCAAGAGAAAAAGTAGCTCCTAATAGTACTGTTATTACACCTATTAAAGAAATGAAATTCATTATATAAGGTATGTCTATGAAAAGAGGAATAAGCCGAGCTACAAGAAAAATTCCTGCTGCTACCATAGTAGCCGCGTGTATAAGGGCCGAGATAGGAGTAGGTCCTTCCATGGCATCAGGTAACCATACGTGGAGGGGGAATTGTGCAGATTTAGAAACTGCACCGACAAATAATAAAGAGGCGCACAAAGTAGCAAATAAGGAGCTGACCCCATTATTATGGATCAAGTTATTAGCTATTTCGAACAAATCCCGAAATTCCAAACTACCTGTTATCCAATAAAGACCTAAGATTCCTAATAATAAACCAAAATCTCCTACACGATTAGTTACAAAAGCTTTTTGACAAGCACTTGCGGCAATCGGTCGTGTGAACCAAAACCCTATTAATAAATAGGAACACATTCCCACTAGTTCCCAAAAAATATGAATTTGTATCAAATTAGAACTGGTAACTAATCCCAACATGGAAGTATTGGAAAAACTCATATAAGCAAAAAATCTCAAATATCCTTGGTCGTGAGACATATAATTGTCACTATAAATAAGAATCACGACTCCAACAGTAGTAATTAGTATTGACATAATAGAAGTAAGTGGATCGATCAAATATCCAAACTCTAAGGAAAAATCAATATCTATGGTCCAAGACCATAGATATTGATAAATAAAACTTCCATTTATTTGTTGAATAGACAGATTGGCCGAAAATCCCATAGCTACACTTAACAAAAAAATACTAGGAAAAGCCCATATACGACGAATATTTTTTGTTGCTGTCGGAATAAGTATAAGTCCAAATCCTATTGACATAGTAACTGTAAGTGGAAGAAAAGGTATTATCCATGCATATTGATATGTATGTTCCATAAGAAAACAAACAAATTGAGATTTTTTTTTATATTTTATAATTAATAATTGTTTCCGATTCACCAATTCTTATCTCTTTCGAAAAGGATAAACAATAATAATGAAAAAAAAATATAATATATATATATATATATATATTATTTGTTATTTTATGTTAAATGTTAAATTATGTTAAATGTTGAAAGTTAAAAAAAAACTATTATTCACAGAATAAAGTATAGATAATGATTAAAAAAAAGGATCTATTCCGAACAATACATGTCTTTCACATACAACGATAAATAAAAATGAGTAACCCTTTTTTGAATGGCAGTTCCAAAAAAATGTATTTCTATGTCAAAAAAACATATTCGTAGGAATATTTGGAAGAAAAAAGGATATTTAACTGCAGCAAAAGCTTTTTCTTTAGCGAAATCGGTTTCTACCGGACATTCAAAAAGTTTTTTTGTGCGACAAACAAATAATAAAGTCTTGGGATAATCGGAATTGACATAGCCCGAAGAACTGAAAATTTTTTAAGATGAACGATTCACATTAATTAATGTATTGAACTACTCAATATTAGTTATAACTAGCTGCGGTATGTAGAATAAGAGTTTTCTGTATATTGGGTTCTTATTCTTATTAAGTTAAGAATAGTATTTTTCCCTATCCATTAACTATTCACAATAGAAAATCTTAATCCTATTTTTCTATTGTGAATAGTACAATTGCCATAGAAATTTAAACTCTTTTTTTTATATGCCTAGCCTAAAACTTAATTGGTTTGGTAAATGTTACCTTATTTATATACATATACACAATGAAGAGTATTAATACTTAATGATACTAAAGTATCGGAATCGTTAGAAAAATTCCAAATGGATTTAGTGATGAAATTGTAATACATATGAGATCTTAGTTATTTGATTTTTTTTTTCAATAAAAAAATCAATGTTTTTCATTTTGAATCCGATTTCATCGGATTCAAAATGAAAAACAAATCATCAAAAAAAATAGAAAGAAAAAGGACAATTCTTAATTCTATACCTCGACTGAGAACAAAACTATCGAAATTTCAACTGTATCGGGGAACTTAGTTTATAGTACGTGAAAGTTGATTGTTAAAACTGAACCTAGGACGATACTAACTAAGGATTATTTTATTGAATGAAGATTCAAATATGAATTTAAACGAGTTTTTTTTCATCGATTCTAATGTTTCCTAGACTATATTGAATCCTTGATTCTTGACGATTCAACATGAATTGGATATTATTATTTCAAGTAAGCCGCCATGGTGAAATCGGTAGACACGCTGCTCTTAGGAAGCAGTGCTAGAGCATCTCGGTTCGAGTCCGAGTGGCGGCATCCTCTAAAAGAGGCGCAATGTATCCTATAATGTATTTAATTCCCGATTTCAATCCTGTAATGTAATAGGAGGCACTTTTTCTATGATATTTGTAGCTTTAGAGCATATATTAACTCATATCTCTTTTTCGATCATTTCAATTGTAATTACGATTCATTTCATGAACTTATTAGTCTACGAAATCGTAGGATTACGTGATTCATCGGAAAAAGGGATGATAGTCACCTTTTTCTCTATAACAGGATTATTAATTTCTCGTTGGATTTCTTCGGGACATTTTCCGTTAAGTAATTTATACGAGTCATTAATCTTCCTTTCATGTAGTTTATTTATTATTCATATAATTTCCAAGAAATCGAACCATAAAAATAATTTAAGCATAATAACTACCCCAAGTACTATTTTTACTCAAGGTTTCGCTACGTCGGGTCTTTCAACTGAAATGCATCAATCCGCAATATTAGTACCTGCTCTACAATCTCAGTGGTTAATGATGCACGTAAGTATGATGTTATTGAGCTATGCAGCTCTTTTATGCGGATCGTTATTATCAATTGCTCTTCTAATCATTACATTTCGAAACAACATACATTTTTTTTGTAAAAGAAAAAATTTCTTAATTAGACCATTTTTCTTTGGTGAGATTAAATACTTGAATGAAAAAAGAAGAAGGGTTTTTAAAATTAAAAACCCTTCTTCTTTTTCATTTCGAAATTATTACAAATATCAATTGACTCAGCATTTGGATTATTGGAGTTATCGTATGATTAGTTTAGGGTTTACTTTTTTAACCATAGGCATTCTATGTGGAGCAGTATGGGCCAATGAAGCATGGGGATCTTATTGGAGTTGGGATCCGAAGGAAACTTGGGCATTTATTACTTGGACCGTATTCGCGATTTATTTACATACTAGAACAAATCAAAGTTTACAAGGTACGAATTCGGCACTTATAGCTTCTATAGGATTTTTTATAATTTGGATATGCTATTTTGGGGTCAATCTATTAGGAATAGGTTTACATAGTTATGGTTCATTCACATTAACATCTAATTGAATAAGCTACATGAAAAATACATAAGAATATCGTCCCATATATAACGAAAGTTTGCTTGTTCGAGTTTTTGTTTTGACAGGTTGTCAAAACAAAAACTCGAAATGCATCTCATTACAATTCTAATTCACTTTATTTTTTTGCATTGTACAGCGAACGATTTTAAAAAAATTTTTAAATTAAAGAATTATAAGACTTTTTGTCTCATTAATGAAACACTATCTATAAAAGTAATTAGATAGGATAGCTTGTACCCTGTCAACTGATAACGAGAGAACGAAATCAGGATAAATACCAATCCCTATTATGGGTAGAAAGATACAAATTGAAACAAATAGTTCTCGTGGTCCAGAATCAAAAAAATTAGAGTGTGGAACATTGAATAGTTTGTATCCATAGAACATCTGACGTGACATAGATAATAAATAAATAGGAGTTAATATCACTCCAATTGCCATTACAAAAGTAATTAGTATTTTTGGTATTAAAAGATATTTTGGACTAGTAATTATTCCAAAAAATACTACTGATTCCGCAACAAAACCACTCATTCCTGGCAATGCAAGAGAAGCCATCGAGAAACTACTGAACATGGTAAATATTTTTGGCATTGGGATGGATATCCCTCCCATTTCGTCGAGATAAACAAGACGTATTCTATCACAACTCGTTCCCGCCAAGAAAAAAAGTGCAGCACCAATAAATCCATGAGAGAGTATTTGTAAAATGGCTCCATTGAGTCCCATGTCGGTTATAGAACCAATTCCTATAATTGTAAAACCCATGTGAGATACAGAGGAATAGGCTATTCTCTTTTTAAAATTGCGTTGACCGAGAGAAATTAAAGCTGCATAGATTATTTGCATCGTTCCAACTATTACCAACCAGGGAGAAAATATAGAATGAGCGTGGGGTAATAATTCCATATTGATCCGAATCAATCCGTATGCTCCCATTTTTAATAAGATTCCAGCTAGAAGCATACATGTACTGTAATGTGCTTCTCCATGGGTATTTGGTAACCATGTATGCAGGGGTATAATCGGCGATTTGACAGCATAAGCAATAAAGAAACCAAAATATAATATTATTTCCAATGCCACAGGATATGATTGATTAGCTAATCTTTCAAAATCTAATGTTGGTTCATTGGAACCATATAAACCCATACCTAGAACTCCTATTAAGAGAAAAATAGAACCCCCTGCCGTGTACAAAATAAACTTTGTAGCCGAGTAGAGACGTTTTTTTCCTCCCCACATGGATAAAAGTAAGTAAACAGGAATTAATTCTAACTCCCACATGATGAAAAAAAGTAAAAGGTCTCGAGAAGAAAATGATCCTATTTGACCGCTGTACATTGCTAACATCAGGAAATAGAACAATTGCGAATTTCGCGTAACTGGCCAAGCTGCTAAAGTAGCTAAAGTAGTGATAAATCCTGTCAGTAAAATGGGTCCTATGGAAAGTCCATCGATTCCCAGTCTCCAGTGAAAATCAAAAATATCTATCCATTTATAATCTTCTTCCAATTGGATTAATGGATCGTCCAATTGGAAATGATAACAGAATGCATAGGTTGTTAGAAGGAGTTCTAATAAGCATATACAAATAGTATACCATCTAAACATCTTATTTCCTTTATGAGGAAAAAAGAAAATTGAAGAACCCGCGAATATCGGCAAAACTACAAGTATTGTTAACCAAGGAAAATAACTCGTGATAAAGACAAGATATGTTTTGACCAGAAAAACCCGTGCTCGAAATAATAAATTTTATCGAGCACGGGTTTTTGTCGGTAAAGAGGAATCAAATGATTCAAGTGGAGTTTTTTGTAACGTATCAATAAGATAGACCCATGCTGCGAGTTGTTTCATCACATAAATAAACACGGACACTCAAAAAATCTGTTGGGCAGGCGGATTCACATCTCTTACAACCTACACAGTCTTCGGTTCTTGGTGCGGAAGCAATTTGCTTAGCTTTACATCCGTCCCAAGGTATCATTTCCAATACATCTGTGGGGCAGGCTCGTACACATTGAGTACACCCTATACATGTATCATAAATTTTTACTGAATGTGACATTGGATCTATAAATTCCAGTTTTGAGCATAAAAAATTTTCGATCTGGTAAAATTAGTAGTAAATGAATCATACATTTATATTGTAGACACCAGACGAAGCGGTGGTTTATCAAAATTTTAAGAATCAATATATTTCTAAACCTGTTCATGAGAAAAGTCCAAGAGACTTTGATTTCTCTTTCAACAACCATGATCATGCGAGTTGCACATGTGAATTCAAATTGACCAACAAATTGGTCAATATTTCAATATTAATTCAAAGTATTTATTCAATATGAAAATATTTATTATTCAATAGTAAATTAATTCAATACTAAAAATATATATATATTTTATATTTATATTTTATTTATATTTATATTTTATATATTTATAATAATATAATAATAAAAATCAAAATAATAAAATTATAATAATAATAAATAAGTATATTAATTATTATATAAGTATATTAATTATTATTTAATTATTATATTATATAATAATTAAATAATTATAATAAATAATATGATAATTATAATAAAAATATAATAAAAAAATTAATAATAACATATTAATTCTAATAAAAACGTATTAATTCTAATAAAATTAGATTAGAATAAATTGATATTATATTAATAATATTATATTAAAAAATATCAATTTATAAATAAATTGATATTTTTAATATAATATCTAATAGATTAATATTCTATGTGATATTATGTATCTTATGATCATAACTAATTATTCAACAAATTCGATTGATTGATACGAGTTGATTTTCTGTTACGATGGATTGATGAAACAATAGCTAGCCCAATAGCCGCTTCAGCAGCCGCAACAGCTATAACAAAGATTGAGAAAATGTCGCCTTTTAATTGGCGACTATCAAATATATCAGAAAATGTTACGAGATTGATATTAACCGAATTGAGTATAAGCTCAAGACACATAAGTGCTCTAACCATCTTTCGACTTGTGATCAATCCATAGATACCGATAGAGAATAAATAGACACTCAAAAAAAGTACATGCTCGAACATCATTGACTAACTCCTTATCAATCTCGATTCATTTTAATATGAACAACAATTCAACCGATTCGATTGATTAGAATAGAACGATTACAGAATAAAAGAAGGTATTGGCAATAGATAGGTTTAATTAAAAACCTTATAAAAACCTTAAACCTTTCCATTTATTTTATTTATTTAGAATTTATAAATCTTAGAATTTAAATCTTAGAATTTAATTCTAAGTATTTGTTATTGACGAGCCATAGTAATTGCACCTATCAAGGAAACTAAAAGAATTATGGAAATGAGTTCAAACGGAAGATAAAAATCTGTTGATAAATGAATACCAATTTGTTGAATGTTACTTATTAGGTCCTGTTCCATAATCTGGCTTGATCTTGTAGTCCAAAAAATTCCGTACCATGACGTATCTGGGATAATAGTAATTAGTGAAAAAAGAATACTTGTACAAACCAGTGAAGTGACCCCATCTCCAATGGTCCAAAAATAGGAATCATTGGAATATTCTGAACCATTCATGAACATTACAGCAAATATGATTAAGACATTTATAGCTCCAACATAAATAAGGAGCTGTGCGGCAGCTACAAAATAGGAATTCGATAGAATATAGAATAAGGATATACAAACAAGAACCAATCCCAACGAAAAGGCAGAAAAAATGGGATTGGTAAGTAATACTACTCCCAGACCTCCTAATATAAGAACTGATCCAAAAAATACTACAAGAATATCATGTATTGGTCCAGGTAAATCCATTATTAAAATAATAAATTAATAAATAAGTCGAAATATTTCATGACCTTACTGAATGGTCCAGGAAAGGAAAAGGGGTTGCCCCATTTTTTTCTTGTATATGATACATTCCTAATTGAATTAAAACTTTTTTTTTTATATCTATTAATGTAGATATAGATAAAATTATCGAGAAAAGAGTAATGGGGATTGTATATTTCGAAATCATCACGAAAAATATATTCTCAGTTTAAATCAAAGAATAATTCTCAACAATCAATAATTATTAGTTATTATTTGTAGTTACTGACCAAACAAAATAAAAAAAGCTTGGGTCTTTTATATCAAAACAAAATTTTAGTAATTGGTAATCGTTCTTGAATCAAAGGGTTTATCTTTGTCTATTTTGATTTGAGTCGAATTCATAACTGTTTGAATTGTATAATCTCCAATTATTGACATTGGTAACCGACCCAAAGCAATTTGATTATAATTCAATTCGTGACGATCAGAAGTGGAAAGTTCATATTCTTCAGTCATTGATAAACAGTTTGTTGGACAATACTCGACACAATTACCACAAAATATACAGACCCCAAAATCAATACTATAATTAAGCAATTGTTTTTTTTTAATATCTCTTTCAAATCTCCAATCTACAACGGGTAGATCTATCGGGCATACACGAACACATACTTCACAAGCAATACATTTATCAAATTCAAAGTGGATTCGACCACGGAAACGCTCTGATGTGATCGATTTTTCATAAGGATATTGAATAGTTATAGGTAAACGATTTGTGTGGGATAAGGTAATTACGAAACTTTGACCAATATACCTTGCAGCTCGTATTGTTTGTTGACTATAATTCATGAACCCAGTCACCATAGAGAACATATTGTAAATATCCAGGAATAAATTGATGTTTCTTTCTCTTGTTTGAAAGAGGTTATGAATCTGGAATATCGTTATCGTATTTTCTTATTTATAGTGAAACAAGTTGGGAAGAAGTTGTCAATAATAGATTACCTAAAGAAATAGGTAAAAGAAATTTCCATCCAAGATTTAATAGCTGGTCCATTCTTATCCTAGGCAAAGTCCACCTTGTTGTGATAGGAATGAACAGAAA
Organism: Elaeis guineensis; assembly: GCF_000442705.2. Classification (NCBI taxonomy): domain Eukaryota; kingdom Viridiplantae; phylum Streptophyta; class Magnoliopsida; order Arecales; family Arecaceae; genus Elaeis; species Elaeis guineensis. The sequence goes on from NC_017602.1 coordinate 121,824, forward strand.
CAAATAAGCTTTAGCTAATGTAATAAAGATACCAACTGTAATTCCAAAAACTCCGGCCATTTTATTTATTCCGAAAAGTTCAGGAATAGATATGTACGGAATAGAAAAATTCCACCCACCTAAGTAAAGAACTGTTACAAATAATGAAGAAAGTAATAGATTTAGGTAAGAAGCAATATAAAATAAACCGAATTTGATACCTGAATATTCGGTTTGATAACCTGCTACTAATTCCTCCTCTGCTTCCGGTAAATCAAATGGCAATCTCTCACATTCGGCTAGAGAAGAAATTAGAAAAACAATAAACCCTATAGGTTGACGCCACAGATTCCACCCCCAAAAACCATATTTTGACTGTGCTTCAACTATATCAACTGTACTTGAACTATTAGATAATCATAGTCGATAATAACATCACTGTTCCCATCGCTATTACAAAACCGTACATGAAACTTCAGCTTCATACGGCTCCTCTATGGCCACAAATAAATGTAAGGACTGGTTCGGTATTTTCACCCTCTTTGGAGGATAGATCGAATAAAGATACGTCGGAGAGTCCCAGTCCCAAATTAGACCAATGGAATTCTGTCCGCTAGAATAAGAAAAAGTGCTTCCGAATTGATCTCATCCTTATAATGATAATTTTTCTTTGTTCGGTAATAACTTAATCTTTCAATAAAATATTCGTTATCAATATATATATGCATTAGTTCATGAATAATGATAAGAATTCCGTATGTATGAATACGGATATAGGAAAGAAAGAATAAATAAAGATCTTTTTTTATTTTATAAAAATTTTTATTCATTCATTCGATTATTGCATTCCATTTCTTTTGTTCCTCTTCTTCTGTCTCAGAAGAAGGTATTTAGAAAAAAATAAAGGATTAATTCGTTCTTGATAGTCATTTCTTTAATCAGTGAATAGGAGCATACTCGAGATCGGAATCGTAGGGAGATACTTCTTGATCATTTCTACCAACTTAAAGCCCTTATTATGATTCGTTTTATGCAGAAATATCTCTTTTTTTGATACCTTACATTATCCCCATTACTAATCCTTTGTGTACCTTGGTGTTCCTAACTGTCCACCGATTTTTGATTGATCCCCGGTATGTTAATACATACAAGGCAGTAGTGGAAACTCCACACAGTTGATCTTTTGCACCCGCTTCAAGATATGATGACTAATCAAAGAATCTCAATCTTGGGGTAAACAGTTTACGCTGCTTATGTTTACTTTAATTTCATTCTTGTACATAGGGAATGAGATTTTCTCTTCTTACTGCAAATTTATAAGCTGTTTTGTTCACTCATATAACTATCTGGTTTAACTCATCGATGAATAAAAAAAATATCTATTCAATACATTCAACCTCTTTTCTTTATTTATTTCTAGGAAAGAGGTAAAAGTTCATGTTCCAACGAATCACACGTAGAGATATTGATAACACACATAGAGTTAATGGTATTTCATAACTAATAGATTGAGCAGCAGCTCGTAAACCACCTGAAAAAGAATATTTATTATTCGATCCATATCCTGACATAAGAAGCCCAATAGGGGCGATACTTGAAATGGTGATCCATAAAAAAACACCTATACTGAGATCACCTAAAACAAGGCGGTATCCAAAAGGAATTACTAAATAACTTAGTAGAATTGATATGACCGCTATAGACGGTCCGACACTAAACAAACGAATATCTCCTCTAGATGGGAATAGGTCCTCCTTAAAAAGTAATTTAGTCCCATCCGCTAGAGCTTGAAGAATTCCCAACGGACCAGCATATTCAGGCCCAATACGTTGTTGTATCGTTGCAGATATTTCTCTTTCTAACCACACAATTACTAGTACCCCTATTATGATTCCAAATATAAGGGTAAAAATGGATACAAACATCCATATGAATCCATAGATTTCTTTTATGGATTCCGATGTAGAAAAAGAATTGATAGCTTGTACTTCTGTCGTATCAATTATCATTTCAACGATCAACTTCTCCCATAATGATATCTATACTACCTAGTATCGTCATGATATCAGCCAATTTCATTCTTTTAACTAGCTGAGGAAGAATTTGCAAATTGATGAAACCGGGTGGACGAATTTTCCATCTCCAGGGGAAAATGCTATTATCCCCTATCAAATAAATTCCTAATTCTCCTTTTGGGGCTTCTACTCTGACATAAAGTTCTTGTTTCGACAATTCAAAATTGGGTGAAGGTTTTTTACTAATAAATCTATATTCAAAATCATTCCATTCGGAATTTTTTGCTCTATCAAAGCGTCGGACTTCTAAATTCTCATAGGGACCTCCAGGAATTCCTTCTAGAGCCTGTTGAATAATTTTTATAGATTCCCCCATTTCACCTATTCGTACTAAATAACGAGCTAATGAATCTCCTTCTTTTTGCCATTGGACTTCCCAATCGAATTCATTGTAACACTCATAATGATCAACCTTACGAAGATCCCATTGGATTCCAGAAGCTCGTAACATTGGTCCTGATAAACCCCAATTTATTGCTTCCTCTCCACCAATAATGCCCACTCTTTCAACTCGTTCCAAAAAAATGGGATTCCGTGTAATAAGTTTTTGATATTCAACAACTCCTGTTAAAGAATAATTGCAGAAATCCAAACATTTATCTATCCAGCCATGAGGTAGATCAGCAGCTACTCCTCCGATGCGGAAATAATTATGCATCATTCGCATACCTGTGGCGGCTTCGAATAGGTCATATAACAATTCTCTCTCTCTGAAAATATAGAAAAAAGGAGTCTGTGCACCGATATCTGCCATAAAAGGTCCAAGCCATAACAAATGAGAAGCTATACGACTCAGCTCCAGCATAATTACTCTGATATAACTGGCTCTCTGAGGTACTTGAACATTTTCCAATTGTTCTGGTGCATTTACCGTTATTGCCTCTGTGAACATAGTAGCTAAATAATCCCAACGTGTTACATAAGGAAGATATTGTATAATTGTTCGGTTTTCTGCTATTTTTTCCATTCCTCTGTGTAAATATCCCAATATGGGTTCGCAATCAATAACATCTTCACCATCGAGAGTAACGATCAGTCGAAGAACACCATGCATTGATGGGTGGTGAGGGCCCATATTGACTATCATGAGATCTTTTCTTGTAGCCGGTATAGTCATATTTTTTCTTCCTTAATTCATTATTCCACGAATTCCTCAAAACGAGGTTCATCAAAATGAAAAATCTAATAAAATAACTATTAAAAAAAAAATTCAAACGATTAAATTAACGAGTTTTTGGTTCCCGAATATCCAACTGATCCATTAATTTCTTATAACGGACTCTATTTTTCTTTGACAAATAAGCCAGGAGCCGTTGACGTTTTCCCAGAATTATTCGTAGACCTCTTTGGGATAAAAAATCTCTTTTGTGCAATTCCAAATGGGAAGTAAGTCTACGTATCTTACTGGTGAAACTTAATACTTGAAATTCAACAGAACCCTTGTTTTCTTCTTTTTCTTCTTGTGAAATAACTGAGATGAATGAATTTTTGATCATAAAAAAATTTTTCTATCTTTTTTCTTTCCCATGGATTTATTTTACTTTACCGAATCGATCAGGAAAATAAAAATAATAATCTTTATGCCAGTTATTTTAATCTAGTACACACCAAAATTTGGATTTTTTCCTTTCTTTTCTATTCTATCCAAATTGAAAATTTGGATAGAATAGAAAAGAAAGAGAAAATACATTTCTACATTCATGGAAGAGAATGATTTCTTTGTACCTAAAAAGATTCTGCCGATTTCGTCCTAGATCCAATTGAGTTGATACGCCATTAAATCCGTGTCATGTACCAGAATGTAATACAGCGTATATGTATATCTTTCGGCTTTCATCTACCGAAAAATATCACAGATATATAGGAAATATACAATTAACAAATTCTGAATCGTGGATACATATATATCCTCGACATACTGAAACGACTGCCGTTATTGGTATTAAACCAATAGCGATTCATACAAGCTAAATCTTCTAATCGGTAATTGGGCCAAAGAAACAATTTGCATTTAATGAATTTATTTGTATCTGTATTAGTATTAAAATGCTTGTCCTCATTCAAAAATTTTCCAGAGTTTCTTATGTTGCTTTTTTCATTGCAAAATACTAGATTTCTATCCACAAAATTCCAATTACGAGAATTAAAACAAATTAGAATTCTCAATTCTCTACGACGTCTAGGAGATAGAATATTTTCAGGAACAAAGAAATCATAATGACTTTTGTCTCCATTCACAAGCATACTGTCGTGTCTTGCAACGGATTTATCAAAATTATTCTTATCAACATATCTTTTTTTTATACATTTTCTGTTAGTTTGGTGCTTAATTTTATCGATCAATGAAATACCTAGGGTTTGATATATAATAAATTTTCCATCCCCTTTTATAGATAAACGAATCGGTTCGACAATCAATATTCCTTTTTTTATCAATTCTCTAAGAGTTGGATCTTTATGAATTAGCATTCCACCCAGATTTATCTCTCCTTTTTGAATCGAGGATATAGCAATTTTACTTGGATTTATCGGTCTAAGTAGGTGACAATATACCTTGATATTATCGATCATTCTTTGATTCAAGGAGTCATTCCATCTTGATTGAAAAAGGAAATATTTTTTCGGGAAGAAATTGAATTCTGTTTCCTTCTTTTTCTTGGATTGTTTTTTCTTTTTACCTTTTTTAATGTCTGATCTCGCGTAATTGTCTTCAACATTTTTTTTTTTTTGTTTTCGTAGATCTGATCCAAGATTTTCTTGTCCCTGTTGTTCGTTTTTCTCTTGGTTGGAATTTTCTAATTTAAGATATTCTTTTTGATTAGGTGATATCTGAAGATTTTTTTTATTTTGATTTATGTTGATGCTTTTATTTTGACTAATATTTTTATAGAAATAAATATTAAAAAGAAGAAATTTGATTGGTATGATCCATGGTTTAATCCTATATGCATCAAAGAGTGGCACAAATTCTGGGAGGAACCGGGGTTCTAGATTTGATATGGTACGATAAACCTTTTCTTGATTCATTCCCATCCAATCAAAAAAAACACTTTTTTGATTGGATGGTTTAATTCCTTGATGAATTGTCTTAGAAAAAATATCTTTTCTAAGATAAATATGGAGAATTCTACAATCAAAATATTTTCTATCCAGATTTTTATGTGTAGCAATAATATATTCCTTTTCTAGATAATTACTAATAGGTATACTTACCAATACATAAAATGATTCGGGTTTCAGTGTATTGAAATTGTATGGAATTTCTTGGTCTCCTTTTACTTGTAATGTTGATTCATAAATATATGAGTCCTTCCTATTCCCATAATTCATATATTTATGTGATAAAAGATAATATCTGTAGTGTTTTTTAAATTTTTCTTTTTGACTCGTCAATGAATCCACTGCCATCGCATAGTAATTTTGCTTCATGTAATGAATTAATTGGTCTTTTTCTTTTTTATGTGAATCAAATTTAATTGAGTTTTTATTTTGAATCATAGAACGTTGGTTGATTCTATTTCGCCATTTTTGAGGTACTAATCGAGACCATTTTGTCTGAGATAAATTGTATTGATAATGGCCCTTTAACCAGTTTTTCCATTCATTTTTTCCAGACTTATAAATTTTCTTTTGCTTTGATTTGGAATCAAATATTCCTCGTGTCATACAATAATCCTTGATTTTATCCTTAATAAAAGAATGGGTCCTGGTATATTGAAGTACAGATCTCAAGTGATACTTGTTAAGTAATTGGGTTTGTGATAATTTGTAAAATACATATGCTTGGGACAAAGAGGATAAATCATAATTATAATAATAATAATAATAAATATTTGAATTATTATTACTGATATTAGTATTAGAAAACGATTTTTTTATAGTCGAAATAAAGTTCATTGTATTTTGATCTCTTTCATCAATTCCTTCTCGATTTGTTTCATCGTTGTAAATCGATTTTGTGATAATTTTTTTTATTGATTCAAGGAAAAGTTGTGCATTGATCCTAAAAATAGTAATCATACGTAGAAAGATATCTATGTATATTTTTTCAATGAATGATTTCATAAAATAATTTAATTTACGTATAAATCGGATCTTTTTTCTTTTAAATATCTGCAAAATATGTTTCTGTGATTCCGATTTTTTATCATCACAAGTTAGAACTATTTTTTTCTTGTCTTTTCTAATTCGTTCTAGTTCTATTTGATTCCTGATTGTGACTGTCCTGTCAGCAAGATCCTTTATTTTTTTTTCTATGAGTGAGTAATTTGCCCAATTCATGGATCGAATTCGAATGGTTGATTTGCGAATAATCTTATTATTTATTTTAGAATCTCTTACATTTTCATTCGGTTTATATACTTTTACCTTCCTCAATCCAAATAAGAAAATGGGGTTTACTTTTTCAAGTTCCTTCATTTTTTGTTTTATAACTAGAACTATTTTGATAACCCATCTTTTTTTTTCTTTAAAAACTTTTAGAACTTTTACTTTTCTAATTTTTTTTTTGAGTTCTTTATAAATAGGTTTAAAAAAAAGAGGTCGTTTTCGGGGAGAACCAAAGGGAACTTCTGCTTCCATTCCCCAAATTGTTAAAAAACAAAAATCTTCTTTTTTTCCTTTTTTTTTCATTGGATCTCTATGATGAGATCGTATTTTAGATCTTCGCCAAGGTTTAAGAAAGAAAGGAAATAGAATCTTTATCTGAATACCGTCTGTTAACCAATTTTTTGGAAATTCCGTTTCCGATAATTGAACACCATTATAGGTGCATTTAACATGTATTTCTCTATCCCATTCCTTCAAATCCTCATACCACTCGGGCGATTGGAATAATAAAATACGGACAATATTTTTAGCTATTATCAATGAAGGCAATACAATGTATTTTCTAAGAAAAGATTGGGTTACTAACATTGAACTTCTTATTACTTGAGCAAATAGAACGTTATCCCAAGTTTCTGAAATTGCTATCCGTTCATTTTCCTCTTTTTTTTTCTCCTCGTTTTTTTTTTTCTTTTCTTTTGTCTCTTCCTCCTCAAAATTGGAAATTTTCAATTCCGGTTCTCTCTCGACCAAATTCCTAAAAATGAGATTCATCATTTCAGAGATATCAAAAGAAGAAAAAAAAAATGTTTTGTCTATTCGACCCAAAAAAGGGGGGGAATGCGCATTTGCTTGAAACATTTGCCAAATAACTGTTTTACGTCTTTGAGTACGCATGGATCCTTTTATTATATCCCTACGAAAATCCGGTTGTTGCGGGTAGCGTATCAAAGCCACCTCTTCTCTTTGATCACTATCAATATTATTATCCTTATTAGTAATAGAATTGGTATTATTCTCATTATCAGTATAAATTATCACATATTTGGTTTTTCTTGAACGAATTTCACTATCTTCCGTCGATTTTTCCTCATTTTCTTCCTCCTGTTCTTCCAAAACATTGGTCAATTTATATGACCATCGAGAAACTTTTTTACTGATTTCTTCTATTCCAATAGATTCATTTCTAGTTGTTTGATCATTTGGATCAATTGTAATTATATCGAATACAAATTTCAAAGATTTTGCTTGACTTTCTGAATCGATTTTTCTTTGTTCTGCCAATAAAGAAGAGTTTTTCAAACAAAAATTGGGTGTGAATTCAAAAGAAAGTGAAGTTAAGGAATTACCAATATAATTCAAAAATGATTTACCGCCACCAAGCGAATTCTTTTGATGTTCAAATTCTCGGAAATTATTAGGAAGTAGCTCATGGATCTTATTTATCCAAAGACTTTTTATGGAATCTTCCATATAAGGGATAAAATCATTCATGATTGTACGTAAATCCAATTTTTTTATTGCTCCACGGCATGGTCCGCTCAATAAAGGATCATATGTTTTGATCAAGCATTCTTGTTCATTCTCATGATTGCAAAATCTAGTCCTTTTTTCTAGCATATCTAGAGAAAGAAATCCCTTTTCTTTTTTTTCTTTTTCTAGAGCTTTTATTCGACTTATTAATTCATTGCTCAAGTTGTATTTTTTTTGTTCATTGGTATAAACCCAATAATTATACAGGTCTCCATGGGATAATTTTTTTGTCGTGTACAAAGACCGTTCTATCATTTCCGAAAA